>NC_137782.1:1760614-1875614 GCF_963455305.1 Plecotus auritus | reverse complement strand
GACCAGGGCTCTCTCATCTTCTGGAAAACATCAATATTTGCATTTTACGCGTGTGATGGGTAACGTCTGTTTCCTTACTTACTGTTTCAACTTACAGTTTCCCGATTGACAGAGAAGCCGTCATCTTTACGTACTTTATTGGCCATTAGGATATCTCCTTCAATGACATACTTCTTTTTTCCTATTGGCTAATTTGTCATTTTTCTTACTGGTTTCCAGATGCGTTTAATATATTGTGGACAGCAATCCAGTCCCATGGTTTTCAAAGTGCCATCGAGAGAGTCCCACGTTCCTGAGGGACTGTGTGAAGTGTGTGTGTGTGTGTGTGTGTGTGTGTGGCGGGGGGCGGGGGGTACACTGCCTTGCAAACCAGAGGCGGAACAGACATGGGCTGGGTTCCCGCCTCCTGTGCTTTAGCCAGAGCAGCTTCCGCCACCGCGCTCAGAGACGAGAGCCTTTGTAAGAGTGTGTTTTGGGACATTAGATGGAGGGATGTTGCTAAAAATAAGCATTTGAGCCAGATCACCTTCGGGTATCACCGTTGCTCTGAAAGACTGTGATCTTGGATTCGATCAGCCGTAACGTCAAGCTGTAGTGTGTCGGGCAGAGGCGCTAGGAACGGGATTGCCAGATGATGACATTCTCGGAGCTTTATGTGTGTGTTCATTGACGAAGCATCACTGAGCCCCTGCTGAGTGCTAGCGAGTTTACGAAAGGCTGGGATGGCTGTGTATAAGACAGCCGTGGTCGCTAACGTGCTAGTTCACAACCCCTGGTCGGTGGGGGAGACGGATAGTAAACAAATAATTGGGGATTATATGTCATTTACGGCATGTCACCCCCAACCCAGTGGGAGGTGATGGG
Organism: Plecotus auritus; assembly: GCF_963455305.1. Lineage (NCBI taxonomy): Eukaryota > Metazoa > Chordata > Mammalia > Chiroptera > Vespertilionidae > Plecotus > Plecotus auritus. The sequence goes on along the minus strand of NC_137782.1, from coordinate 1,874,750 downwards.
AATCTGTAACCCAAAAGTGACTGAACTAGGTGGGTGGAGAGAAGGAGGCTGCAGGCTGGGCATGGATGGGCAGGACACAGGGCAGGAAATAATGCAAACACATTTTAATTTTCTTGGATTATTGTCTTGTTTAATGGCAAGTCTTCATATGGACAAATCCACAGAGATTTTTATTCTATAAATATATATACAATTTCTGTCGAATAGATTCTGGGAAGCAAGTAATATTTCTGCATCAAAGGACAAATACAATTTAAAATTGGAGCTGCTGCTCAATTTTCACTTCCAGACCAGGGCTTTCTCACCTTCTTGAAAACATCAATATTTGCATTTTCCCCTTGTGATGGGTGAAGTCTTTTTCCTTGCTGTTCCAACTTGCAATTTCCTGATTAATAGAGAAGCTCATCAGCTTTACATACCTTTATTGGCCATTAGAGTATCTTCTTCAATTAATTTTCTTGGACTGGGAATAAAGGGACGGAGCATGAACTTCAGGGTGAGGTGACAGAGAGGAAGGAGGAAGATGGAAGGGGAGAGCTAATAGTGAGTTGACATTCCTCTCTATTTTCTTCCAAGGTCCTCTTCCGTTTCCCTCTCTTCACCTTTTTAAGGTGAAAGTAAGCCTTCACGTGGGTAACTTAGAAATTAAAACTGTATTTCTAAGACGGAGCACACCTAAATAGACAGTCTTTGAACAAACAACACAATGCAAATTTGAGTGAAAAGTGGGATTTGGGACCCACTTCCAATAACGCACAGAACCGCTTGACTTGAATTCAACCAAAACAAGGGCCCAGGATTTACAGGGATTGAGAGACTCGACACCGACGTTGACACGCGGTATGGTACGCGCTTTGCCGGCTCTCTCCAAGCGCGTAGACCAGGCGTCCTCAAACTACGGCCCGCGGGCCACCTGCGGCCCGCCGAGGACATTGATCCGGCCCGCCGGGGGCCGCTGCCTGTCCTGCTTAGCAGCCGACGCGTCCCGGGCCCGCAGTGCACATAGGAATTTGTTCATAGTATTTTTTTTTAAACTATAGTCCGGCCCTCCAACGGTCTGAGGGACAGTGAACTGGCCCCTGTTTAAAAAGTTTGAGGACCCCTGCCTGAGTAGACAGAGCCCCCGAGAATCAGCGGGTGTCCACGCCGCGCCCACCTGGGCAGAGAGCCGGGGCTCAGCTTTAGGGTTCTGCTGTCAGAAATACCTTTCTGTTTGGGGCTGGCGCACCCTCCCATCCTCCCTCCCTTGCACTGTCACCTTTGCCCCGTTTCTACCCCCTCATTATGCCCAGTCCAACGTGAAGGTGTTGTCTCTGAGGCCTCTGTCCCAGGGCCGTGCCTCCCTGGTGGAGAGAGGCCCACGGGGGTCACGCCCCACCCACAGCCCCGTCTCCTCGGCAGCCCAGGCGCGGCTCCCAGGAACGGAGATGCTCGGGCCCCCTGCGCCGCTGGCTCAGAGAGGCTGCCTTTCGGTCTCTGGGGGACATGGCCCCGGGACCTCGCCTCTCCTTGCTGTGGAGCACGCTCTCCGGCCCCTGAGTGGGGCTTTTGTGCAGAGGAAAAACCGTTTTTAATACCCGAGTGTTAAAGGAATAATTTATAGAAATGTAAAAATATTAAATCTGTTTTATTAAGTTTTTAATTTTGACTTATAAATCTTGTGTTCTATGTGAAAATCTATTAAAATAAGAGCAAATAATTACACTTTTTTTGTTTTAGAATAGTTTTTTAATTAACTCAACTTGGAAAAACCAGACGTCCTCAAACAACCAGTCCTGTTTACACATCTAATTTAATTAAATTCCTTGAACATTTATAAATACACCAATATGTTTAATAGATTGCATTTTCTTTTATAGAACTTTGACTGCCTGACAGGGCAAGTTTAGAACACAGCGCAAATCTTATAAATCTACTCCATCGAGTTTGCCAGCGTATTAAAACAAGTGATTAAATATAAACAAGTTCTCTGAAAAATTCCAACAATATTTACAAGTTTTCAAAAAAATTTCTCTAAACAATTCTGAAATTAATTGCACATTTAAGTTGGAATTACAAAGCTTAATAACCCATCACAATCCCTAATATGCTAAATTCTCTTAAAATTAAATTACTTTAATACCAGATACAGACCAATTGTCCCAATGGTATAAAAGCTTTTTCCTAAATTTGACACAAAATTGTGAATACTATGGCTTTTATTTGTTTTATTATGCTTATAATTTAGTCCAGCCTTTCCCAGTCTGAAGACTCACTGTAGTGGGTGAGCTGAGGTTGGTGAGTGGGTTGACAAGCCATGGCCTGGATGAGGTCAGAGGAAGGAGGCGGGATATGAGCTTGAGGCCGTACGCTCCTGTGATAATTCTGAGTCACCAGCTGAAGACTCAGTTCATCTTCCAAGTTTCTAGGTCAAGGGGAGAACTCCAAATCCATGCTTTGACCCAACACTGGTTTCTGATGTGAGTCTTCACCTTTGTCCAAATTGTAATGAGTTTCATTCAATTAATTTCTCTACTGCTCTGTTTAAATCAGCATCCCTGCCATCCAGGTTGGGAAGTATCTAGGGCAACACTACCCAATAGAAATGTGAGGTGAGCCACAAATGTGAGCCACGCATTACGTTTTCCAGATAACAACATTAATGAAATGAAAAGAGACAGGTGAAATTAATTTTAATAGTCTATTTTATTTAACTCAATATATCCACGATATTATCACTTCACCATGTAATCAATATGAAGATCATTGTGTTTAAATCACGTTTACTTGTCTACCGAAGCCCAGAGCAATGACGTTAGGATGAAGGGAGGGGCTGGCTGGCGGTCAGCAGAGTAGGGTTCAGGATGCATTGCTGCCAGGGTCTGGGGCTACACAGTTCTTCTCTCCCCGGGAAGAGTAAGCCTCCTGCAGGCAGAAGCCATGTTCTTGCTGCCCCCACCACCTGCTGCATTAGCGGGTACACGCCAAGTAAACACGCTCTGAATCAGCTGTGGGCAAACTACGGCCCACGGGCCGGATCCGGCCCGTTCGGCTGTTCTATCCGGCCCGCGGAGCCGAAAGAGCGAGGGTTCTCTTGCTCTCCCCTCCGCTCCTTTCCTTTGAATTTATATTAGTTCACACAAACACTCCATCCATGCTTTTGTTCTGGCCCTCCGATCCAGTTTAAGAACCCATGGTGGCCCTCGAGTCAAAAAGTTTGCCCACCCCTGCTCTGAATGCATGCATCATGGAAGTCAGAGAACAGCTTTGCGCCAGAATGGATGCCATTGGGCCTGACCGTGAGGATGGCCCGTCCAGGAAACCTCCGGCCTCTGGGGCCTGGGACACCTGTCTCCGCCAGGGTGGGAGGTCCCAATGCCGAGTCGCTAGGGTTCCCCTGGTCAGGGGTCCTCGGGCAGCCCGTCGGCATCTCAGAGAGCCCTCCTGATCCCCGAGGAACGTCTTGGAAGATGTAGGAACCGCTCCTCGTGGCCAGTCCACTTGGGGGCCGGGGAATGCCAGGACCAGGTGTGAACCGAGGGGTCGCCAGTGTGCCTGCCCTTCGGCCTATGGAGTTCACTTCGGGGCAGAGCACAAGGGCCTGCAGAACAAGTCCGTGTTGGCCGCTCCCGCTGTGAGACAGACGCCTCCGAAACAGAGTGGCCTGAGCTGATGGCCGTGTGTTTAGCTCATGATTCTGTGCGTCCCCGGGGGTGTCTCCTCGTCTGGGCCGGCGCCACCCATTTCAGCCAGGCTCTCCGAAGACCTTGCTCGGTGGGTGAGGGCTGGGGCAGGGCGGCCTGGGCTGGCGGTGGCCAGGCCTGCAGAAGGGGTGGTAGTCACTGGCCATGCGTCTCCTCACCCAGCAAGCCAGCCCTGCCTGTGGAGATGGAGACATTCCCGGGAGAGCAAGGGAGGAAGGGCCACGGTGCAGGCAGGGTTGCTTAGGTCCTATTCGCCGACAAGTCACATGGCTGAGCTCCACGTCAGCGTGGGAGAGCCCTCAGTTACATGCCAGGAGGGCAGGAGGGCAGGAGGCCAGGAGGGCAGGAGGGCAGGAGGGCAGGAGGCCAGGAGGGCAGGAGGGCAGGAGGGAAGGAGGCCAGGAGGGAAGGAGGGCAGGAGACCAGGAGGACAGGAGGGCAGGAGGCCAGGAGGCCAGGAGGCCAGGAGGGCAGGAGGGCAGGAGACCAGGAGGGCAGGAGGGCAGGAGGGCAGGAGGGCAGGAGGGCAGGAGACCAGGAGGACAGGAGGGCAGGAGGCCAGGAGGGCAGGAGGGCAGGAGGCCGGGAGGGCAGGAGGGCAGGAGACCAGGAGGGCAGGAGGGCAGGAGGCCAGGAGGCCAGGAGGGAAGGAGGGCAGGAGACCAGGAGGCCAGGAGGGCAGGAGACCAGGAGGACAGGAGGGCAGGAGGGCAGGAGGCCACGGACACCTGAAGGAGAAGAACTGCCGGCATTTCTGCAAAATCCATCTCCAAAGGCAGTCAGACATCTGCCTCTGTATGTGCGTCACAGTGGCGTCTGCAGCATAGCCTTACATCAGGCAACTCAAATGCCCAACGAAGACCATGAAGAACGATGGCACCTGAGAGTGTATTTGGTAGCTGTCCTCCAGAAACAGAAAAGAAATGCTTCTGTTACGCTGTTAAATGAAAAAAAAAAAAAAAAAAGATACACAGTTCTATGTACCCCATGGTAACTATTTAATAAACATTAGTTCAAATAAAAATGGTAGAAAGGAATACACAAAAATTTTAATAATCGTGTGTATTGAGGAATGATATCACGAGTCAGTGTTTTCGTCATTAATCAAAACTTCTGAGTGATTACACCACATGCATATCCATGCAATTTACTGGAAATTGTGTTCAAGGCCAACTTTCAACTTCCCATGTTTTTTTTTTTTTAGGAAGAAATAATTTTGTATATCTCCAAGCGATTAGAACGTTATATTATAGACACTCAGAAAATGTGTTTCGGCAGCATTTTCTCTTAGTATAAAGAAAAATCTTTACAATTTCTTCTTATGAAAGAATAACATAAGACTACAAGACCAAGAAGTAATTTAAGTATGTTCAGGGACCATTTTCATCTTCAGAATTAAGGATTATTTTAATTTTACATCATTGCCTTTTCTCTTTACTTTTCTTTGGAGTTTTATCACTTAGGATTCCCTATTTTTAATTTTCATATGCAGATTTCCGTAATTGATCATTATAATTAAGCATAAAGTCTTAAGTTACAAAGTCATACTTTGCTGGATCCTAGCGTTTTAAATTATTCATTCCGCTCACTGTTTTTAGATTAGCTTTTCTTAAAAGTTCCAGTTTATTGCTGCTGTGTTTTATTTTGCGCAGATAAAAAGGCAGAAGAAAGGGAGGGCACTGCCCAGTGGATCCCCAAGTTTGTTGATCGTACAGTTCATGTTGTTTGATGCTCTTGTGTCCTGACCGGACATCAATTTCTCCCAGAAGCTCTTGATTTTATTTTCTATAAACCTCGATGCACCCAGCGGATGCCAGCACACCCTCGCCGTTTCTTCTCGGACCTTCACGTCCTAACTAAAGCCACGTATTGACACACAACTCCTTTCCCAGGGAGCTAGCAAATCCATAAACTAAAGATTGGTCCAGCGAGCAGCCTTTCGGAGGCATTCCGGGGCTCATTTCCTCCTCCGGTCGACACGGAGGCCAGGTGGCAGCCTCCACACGAACAACGGGTCCTCTGCCAGACATTTCTAGACGGTACCTTTTCTACTCATTATCCAAGGCCAACTGTTTCAGGTGAGAAATTGGGCGGAGATCATGTCTTCGTCTGTACTAGCATCGCCAGTAAAGCAGTTACGTTCAGTGCATCTCATTTTCTAGACCCGCCAGGCTCGGACCCGGCTTCGGGGGACTCTTTAGGGAGAGAGCTGTTCATTACATAGAACAAGCCCCCTGCCATGGCCCACACAGCCTGTATTTCCCTCCTTCCCCCCCTCCCTCCCTCCCTCCCTTCCTCCCTCCCTCCCTCCCTCCGCACACATTTCCATAAGCTCTCTTCCAAGCCCTATCCTTATAACCATGTGGCTGGGATATTTAGTGCTACACTGGATTGCATCAGTCTTATCTCTTGGAACCCAAGTAGTCTGCTGTCTATTTACCCTGATACACATACATATATACATACATGTATATGTATGTATATATATATTTGTCTTGATTTCAGAGAGCAAGGGAGAGGGAGAGAGATGGAAACATCAGTGATGAGAGGGAATCATTGGTCGGCTGCCTCCTGCACGCCCTCACTGGAGACCGAGCCCGCACCCCAGGCATGTGTCCTGACCAGGACCCTTCATTCCACAAGCCGACACCCTGTCCACTGAGCCACACCGGCCAGGGTGTTCCACTCGCTCCTGCTCTTTCCCGGCTTTCAGTCTCGGAGGTGCATTCAGGAACCTGAGCTGTTTCCCCTTTAGATCTTCTGTTCGCGTCTCCGTCATTGCCGAGAGCCGTCCCTCAACCGAGTTTCACAACTCAAAATGCCGCCGCTTCGTAGAACCCTACTTGGAATTTCCATCCCTAACTGCTCGAAATGGCCTTTGTTTTCCCTGAAGAGCATTTAGAGAGCTGATCAGAAACATTTTGTGTGGATGGGAAGGAACAGATTAGCCACAGAGAACAAGGGTCTGGGAGACGCGTTAGCACAGGGTTCCGTGATCAGACTGGACGTGTGGACGGCCGGTTTCTATGAAAGACTCTCATCTGCAGTTCCCCTACTGGTTCAAAGACCATGGTCAGAACAAGTTCATCCAAGAAGCAGGAGGTCAAAGTGATGGGAAACCTCGTGTTGGAAAATGGGGGAAATGCGCTTTGATGGTGGTAGGGATGTAAATTGGTATCATCTTTCTGAAAAGCAATTTTACAAAATATGGAAAGCCTTAATAATGGCCTAATCCCAATGACTCAGCAACTCAATTTACAAGATTTTACCCTAAGGAAATAATTCTGGATTTAAGCGAGGATAAAAGGATGTTCAACACAATCTGGCTAATGATAACAAAATATTAGCAACAACTTAAACACCCAACAATAGGAGGTGGTTGAATAATGTGCATTGCATAGCATAATCTGTATCTTTTTAAAGTTATGCTGGGAAGAATATTTAATGATCTAGAAAATGTGTAATATAGTAAGTGATAAAAAGGTGTTTATAATCCTATATAATAAAAGGCTAATATGCAAATCGATCAAATGGCAGAATGACCAGTCACTATGACACGCACTGACCACCAGGGGGCAGATGCTCAATGCAGGAGCTGCCCCCTGGTGGTCAGTGCGCTCCCACAGGGGGAGCGCCGCTCAGCCAGAAGCCAGGCTCACGGCTGGTGAGTGCTGTGGTGGTGACGGCAGCCTCTCCCACCTCCACAGCAGGCAGGCGGTAAGGAGATAGGGGTCCCAGACTGTGAGAGCCCCGGACTGTGAGAGGGATCGGGCCTAAGCCGGCAGGTGGACATCCCCCGAGGGGTCCTGGACTGCAAGAGGGTGTAGGCCAGGCTGAGGGGGAACCCCCTCCCCCCCAGTGGATGAATCTCGTGCATCGGGCCTCTAGTATATTATAAGACAGGTATCCTATCTAATAAAGGAGTAATATGCAGATTGACCATCACTCCAACACACAAGATGGCTGCCCCCATGTGGTCAAAGGTCCTGCCCCCATGTGGACACAAGATGGTTGCCACAAGATGGCCAGCAGGGGAGGGCAGTTGGGAGGGACCAGGCCTGCAGGGAAGGGCAGTTAGGGGCGACCAGGCTTGCAGAGGAGGGAAGTTGGGGGTGACCGGGCCTGCAGGGAAGGGCAGTTGGGGAGGACCCAGGCCTGCGGGGGAGGGCAGTTGGAGGCAAACAGGCTGGCAGGGGAGCAGTTAGGCATCAATCAGGCTGGGAGGGGAGTGGTTAGGGGGTGATCAGGCTGGCAGGCAGAAGTGGTTAGGGGCAATCAGGAAGGCAGGCAGGCGAGCAGTTGGGAGCCAGCAGTCCTGGATTGTGAGAGGGATGTCCGACTGTCCGTTTAAACGTGCAGTGCTGGTTGGACATCCCTCGAGGGGTCCCAGATTGGAGAGGGTGCAGGCTGGGCTGAGGTCTCCCCCCTCCCCCCCGTGCACCAATTTCATGCACCAGGCCTCTAGTCAAATTATAATGTTGTATACTCAAAAAGTAAGAATACATAGCATAATACCATTTTGGAGGAAAAAAGCGTATTTATGCATAGAAAACCAAATTAGAAGTATATGCACCAAAAAAAGAATGTTTGTTTCTGGGTAGGGGCTTAGGCATCATTTCTATCTGCTTCTTCATGCCTTCCTTTACTTTCTAAACTTTCCATGATGGACAAGTGTTCATTCTGTGAGCAGGGAAAGTGTTATTGGAGACAGTGATGGGAACTGGGAGGGCAGGATCGCTCAGAAACGGTATATAAAGCATAGGCTTACTCTCGCTGCAGGCATTCCCTTTAACAGAGACAGTACCATTTGCAAAGGAGCTCATGCAGGCTGGGTTGTGTGGACGTGTGTGCAGGACCCGCGCTCGGCGAGCCCAGGGAATCTTCCTGCAAAAGGCACACACGGAATTAACAACCCGTGCAGGGTTCTCTTTCCATAGGTCAATGGACGTAAACATTCTTTAAAAGCAGCGTTTTGGGGCTGGTAAAATAACAACGCGATGCAGCGTTATGGTTCATTCCACCCATGTCCTTCCCCCCCAGACTCTCGTGCAGAAGAGCTGTGGGGGTTTCTGGTTGTGTCCGTGTTCATCTGTGTTCTGTGGGGGCAGAGGGGGTCCAGGGAGGAGACCTCCGAGGAGCTGATGCTGCCCCTGCAGTATTTTGGGTTCAACGGCACAGCCCCGTGTCCTGAGAGTGGAGACCGAGCAGGAGGCCTCGACAAATACGGACCCGCTTCCATACATCAACGTAACGCACACGGCACAGCGGCCAGCTGGAAACATCTCCTTCTTTTCTGACTTAGTTCTGTAACAGGGACCGTCCGCTCAGATGGGGGCACGTCCCCCGTTTCCTCCTCTCTGCTCGGCTCCCTCCGGGACACCCCGGCTGACCTTCCGAACAGGTCCAACGGGCGGAAGCGCGCTCCCCGCTCCCCAGCGCGGCCTTCAGTTGCTCGGTGAACCCATTGTCATTGCACGGCGGGCTGAGCACGCCCCTCGCCCGGCTGCGCTGGGAGCCGCCTGGGCCCCCGCTGGTCCTAAACGCCTGTTTCCGGATCGGGTTCACCTTCCAGAGGCCCGGGGGTGATTGGAGAGCCCCAGCCCGCTCTGCAGAGTCTTCCAGCGGCTCTTTCTCGGGATGACCTTGAGGGGTGCCCTTGGGGAGACGCCCTGGGCAAAGTGGTGGCGACTGGGGATGTTCTGGGTCTGCGTGTTACTCTTTTATCAGATAGGGTACAGGGGAGCAGTGAGGGGCCGGCGCTCTCCTCAAAGCAGCTCACCCTAGAAACTTAACGGTGCACGTACTTCTGCGGAGAGACCGGTCTCTCAGGAAATACCCAGGGGTGTGCTTTGAGAAAGTCACTGGGAGTCACTGCATCATGTGCTAAGGCAGCCGTGGGCAAACTGCGGCCCGCGGGCCGGATCCGGCTGTTTTATCCGGTTCTCTTGCTCTCCCCTCCGCTCCTTTACTTTGAATTTGTATTGGTTCACACCAACACTCCATCCATGCTTTGGTTCCGGCCCTCCGGTCCAGTTGAAGAACCCATGGTGGCCCTCGAGTCACAAAGTTTGCCCACCCCTGTAGACTAAGGGCTGCTTGCTCGGCCTGAGGCATCTCCTCTCCCCACCACGCGCAGTGCCAGCAGGAATCACACCGCTTTGGCCGCGGAGGGCAGCTGACCGTCCGTTGCTTTTCGGGTGTCTCCCCATCCTTCCTCCCTCTTCCCGGGACCTCATCGAACCCCCGGCCGGGAGGGGGCTGAGGGGCACCTCGGGGGGCGCGCAGTGCTGGTGGGCAGCCTCTGCAGGGCGTGGCACCGAGACAGGGGTGTCCGGGACCCCGCCCTGGGCCGTCCTCCAGGCCGCCTGGGTGGGACGTCCTGACACGCGGGACAGCCTGCGTCGCTTCTTACACTCCTGGCCCTGACTGGCGTTTCTGCTGTTTGTGTCCTGCGCCTCCTCCCCCAGCCTGATGATGGGGTGCCTGGCCTTGGGGGGGGGGACTTAGGATCGCTTCTTAGGAAGTCTTCTTAGATGGCGCGTGCTCACCGCAGCAGCTGGTTTCTGTTTCTTTCTCTGTGTCTTCCATTTGTCCTCTCGCTGGCTCCTTCCCTCAAACAGAGACATGTTTCCAGATCTCTGTGGTCTGAGACGGCCCTCGCCGTGGCCGCCATGCAGCCGTTCCTCCCATAGCCCATCAGAGCCCTATTTCTTTCTTAAAAAAAATATTTGTATTGATTTCAGCGAGGAAGGGAGAGGGGGAGAGAGAGAGAAACGTCAATGATGAGAGAGAATCATGGATCGGCTGCCTCCTACATGCTCCCTACTGGGGCTCCAGCCCGCAACCCGGGCATGTGCCCTTGGCCGGAATTGAACCGGGACCCTTTAGTCTGCAGGCCGACAGAGAGAGAATCATTGACCTGCTGCCTCCTGCTCCTCCCTCCCCCAACCCCCGCCCTTGTGCCCTCTCTGTGCCTTCTCTGTGACCCCTCTGTGCCCTCTCTGTGCCCCCTCTGTGCCCTCTCTGTGACCCCTCTGTGCCCTCTCTGTGACCTCTCTGTGACCCCTCTGTGCCCTCTCTGTGACCCCTCTGTGCCCTCTCTGTGCCTTCTCTGTGACCCCTTTGTGACCCCTCTGTGCCCTCTCTGTGCCCTCTCTGTGACCCCTCTGTGCCCTCTCTGTGACCCCTCTGTGCCCTCTCTGTGCCCTCTCTGTGACCCCTCTGTGCCCTCTCTGTGCCTTCTCTGTGACCCCTTTGTGACCCCTCTGTGCCCTCTCTGTGCCCTCTCTGTGACCGCTCTGTGCCCTCTCTGTGACCCCTCTGTGCCCCCTTTGTGACCCCTCTGTGCCCTCTCTGTGCCCTCTCTGTGCCCTCTCTGTGACCTCTCTGTGCCCTCTCTGTGACCCCTCTGTGACCCCTCTGTGCCCCCTCTGTGCCCTCTCTGTGCCCTCTCTGTGACCCCTCTGTGCCCCCTCTGTGCCCCCTCTGTGCCCTCTCTGTGACCCCTCTGTGACCCCTCTGTGCCCCCTCTGTGCCCTCTCTGTGACCCCTCTGTGCCCCCTCTGTGCCCTCTCTGTGCCCCCTCTGTGCCCTCTCTGTGCCCCCTCTGTGCCCTCTCTGTGACCCCTCTGTGACCTCTCTGTGCCCTCTCTGTGACCCCTCTGTGACCCCTCTGCCCTGCGCCCAGGCGTTGTCAGCGCAGGTCCCGCTCAGCGAGTGCCCAGGCCGTACCTGGAGGGCGCGTGCGCTCCGCTGTGGAGGGACGTCTTCTCCCTCCTCTCAGCAGGGCCTGTCCAGTCACCGCCATCAGGACCTGCCTGGTCTCTCCCGGAAGCCAGATGCCTTCCGAGCGCCTGTGGCTCTGGCTGTACCGTGTTCGCCCTATGCCCCCTCCAATGCCCATCACAGGGCCTCTGCCCCGGGGCGTAGGAAACCTGAGAGGCTGAAGGTGGTCTCTAAGATTGTGCCCCAGGAAGCCCTGGGTATGTGAACTTTGTACCCAAATGAAAATGCTAAAAACCCACTTAATAAATAATGTAGTAATTAGCAAGCTGAGATAAAATGTGGAGCTGTTTCTATTCTCCACGCTGTAGATATGATTCTAGAACAGGAGTGGGCAAACTTTTTTGACTCGAGGGCCACAATGGGTTCTTAAACTGGACCGGAGGGCCGGAACAAAAGCATGGATGGCGTGTTTGTGTGAACTAATATAAATTCAAAGTAAAGGAGCGGAGGGGAGAGCAAGAGAACCGGATAGAACAGCCGGATCTGGCCTGCGGGCTGTAGTTTGCCCAAGGCTGTTCTAGAATCTACCAGAGCGGGTTAGTATCTGGATCTGACCAAGGAAGTGTAAGGCATCGAAGTAAAACCAAATCCGGTTGAGAGACTGGGGTGTTGTCTGTATGTGAACAGCGGGCAATGTCCCCCATGACCTGCCATTTCCACCCTGTCGGCTGTAACTGTTTCTCACTGAACAACCGGTTGCTCTAACGTAGTCGGCAAGTGGAGGCCGAGCACAGTGAATGGGTCAATGGCCAGATTAGCGTAAGTGTTAAAAACCGGATCTGACTGCTACCTAGGGAGATGGTTATGAGAGTGCATTGCGCATTTCAGAAGGCTCTCCTCCCGCGTCACTGTGCGCGTCACGGCGGCCTGTGCTGCGGGTCGCCTGTCCCCGAGCTTGGGGCGGCAGTGGCATCGAGTTCTTTGCTCGCAGCGACGCGATGCCTTCCTGAAAGCCTCGGGGCTCACTGAGCTCTCCGTGCACATGTGATTGGTGTGCATGTTGGCAGGAACGTGGCAGGAAGCCAAGGGAAGCTGTCATCCATCGTGCGCAGAGCCACCGAGAGGAACTCGGGGCCACGTGGAGGGGGCGCTGTGGAGGGCGGGAGGATGGTCGCCGATCTGCACGTGAGCGAGATTCCTGATGGCAAGCCGCCCAGGAGCACCTGCTACAGAGCAGGCCGCGTGTGCAACCTTCTGCTTCTTCCTTAACATGAACTATGCAATGTCAGGCAGCTACCCAGGGCCGCCTCCAGGGACGGGGAGGAGCTAATGACTAGTCTTCCGTGTACCGTTAAAGTCTGATTTCTTTTCCTAATTTTGGTTGACTTGCTGGTGGCCCTCTGGGCTCCTCAGAGGCCTTGTGGACCCTAAACAGGCTCTGCTTTGACTCCCAAGGACCATGCAGTTAGAGGATCTCCAAATGCTGCCCTTTAACTGTGTCTGTGTTCATCTTCTCTAGACCTTTGTTCTACAATCTCCTTCCAGGACCGTCAGAAATTTGTAATTTTGTGTTTGTTCTTTGGTGATATACCCCCCCGGTTCCCCAATGTAGCCCTTCTTTAGTACAGACCTCACAGCAGCTAAGGAAATTGCCAAGATGTCTGCATGAACTTGGGTGGAAGCACGTGGTGTGAGAATGGACTTAATTAAAGACAGATATGCTGTTTGTCTTCCCAAGCAAGGTTCTGTTTTGTGCTTTCTCTGGGAGCCCGTGCGAACTTGAATGGTCAGGTGGCCGAATAATGGATAGCCAACCCCTGTCCTTTCGGCCACGTAGGGTCCGCTTTTGAGATTATTTACAATCCCCAACTCCCCCACCCCCTGCTTCAGGGCCCGATTCTCTGAGCCTTCCTAGGGGATGGTTAGCTAAGCTGATAATGGAAGAAAGTGAAGGCGAGGCCCCATGGCAGGCCGGCCACGAATCTACTCTCTAACAGTGACCTTGAAGGGGCCATGCCCCAAGCCCCCCCAAGAACCACTCTATTAGCGACTCGTTAAGGCTTTTTCGGAAGGCAGCTAAGGATGCCACCTCGCTGTTGGGGATTTCAGGCGCACAGGGCACCGGTGTCCAGCGGGGCCTCTCACAGCCCGCCTGGCCCTCTCAGGCTCTGGAGAGACGTGGCCCTCGACCCGCGATCTTCAAGGTCAGGAGGGCTGCAGCGAGGAGGCAGGTCCCAGCCCTCAATGCCGAGGAGGCAGCCACCCCATCAGGACCCGCAAAGGCTCTGCGTTCCTTTTTCTTCCTCTTGCCCTCGTGACTCGGGAGGGCAAAGGGGAAGGTCACTGACACGGGTTACCTCAACCCGTAAACAATGGGGAGAACGTGTACTGCAAAGGCAAACTCACTTTATTTCCTCACGGCCCTACTTACACCGCCCGCCCCAAGGCGTGCGCCAGGCAGTGGTGTGGGATGGAGGGGTTCGTCCGGACCAGGGGTCCCCAAACTTTTTAAACAGGGGGCCAGTTCACTGTCCCTCAGACCGTGGGAGGGCCGGACTATAGTTTAAAAAAAAAACTATGAACAAATTCCTAGGCGCACTGCGGGCCCGGGACGCGTCGGCTGCTAAGCAGGACAGGCAGCGGCCCCCGGCGGGCCGGATCCATGTCCTCGGCGGGCCGCCTGTGGCCCGCGGGCCGTAGTTTGAGGACGCCTGGCCTGGACTGTGTGGAACAGCCGGCGGACGCGGGGAGGCCTCTTGGGCAAAACAGAAATCGGCACGGGAGGCCCGCACTGAGAGCACCCAGTCCCTCGCCCCCGCCCGCCCGGAGGCCCCTGATGGGGCTGGAGGCAGGAGGCACTGACGGGAATAACGGGCCGGCCGGGGTGGCTGCTATAAAAATGGGCCGAGGTGTGGAACATGTTTCCAGGCTGGGGCTAAGCAGAGAACAGGCTCCTGATCAGAGGAGGCAGGAAAAAGCCTGCAGGGGACGCATCTGCCTGTCACTGCTGTCTTTGGAGGTTTAAGAACAAGACAGTTCCAAGTCAGGTAAGAGCAGTGACACTGACGCGTTTGAAAACACCCACTGGTGGTTCTCTCTCCCCTGACATTGCTCTCCCTCCCCTCTCCTGCCCCCCCGCCCCCGGCCAGGTAAGCCCTCCACGGGAGGGCAGGACAGGTGCCACAGAGGTTTCCGAGGCATGGCCTCGGGGGGCACCGAGAGGATTTGGGGCACAGGTGGGTTTGGTGGGAGGGTTGAGGAGACAGGGCTTTCTCTTGCATGAGAAAGAGGGTCCCTGGGCCAGGGGTGGCGGGAGGGAGATGTGTGCAGAGCTGGGGCGCAGGGATGGGCCGCAGAGGGCTCTGGTCCTGCTTCCTGCGTCCCAGGGGCAGGTGGCCCCGTGCCATCATCAGAGACTTGCACAGCTTTGCAGGGATCCCTGAGCCAAAGTGGCCCCCACAGAGCAAAGGGTTCCCGTGTCCCCTGAGGGCCGCCGCGGGGGAGCCAGTGGGCCCAAGGCAGAAAGGGGTGCAGAGCCCACACTTGGCGGCTTCCTGTGGCTCCGCCCGGGGGACAGAGGGCACATTCCAAAGGGGCTGGGCCGAGGCCATCGTGGAGGAAGGTGCCATCAATGTGGACACCGCGTTAATAGAGGAAAAGTTCATGAGGGTCAAGTTGCGGAGCATTTTCTCTGCCGGCGGCGAGGGGAACCAGGATTTCCAGGCCTGAGAGAGTGCGGGTTATCGTCCCGCAAACGAGAGGAGAGCCGGTGTGGGGTGCAGGCCGTGGCCGGGAGGGAGCTGGTGGGCAGAGGAAGTGGACGCTCGGGGTGGCGCTTGGACAGCCAGGTGGACTGTCAGGAACCAAGGCTCAGGGGGTGCCACAGACTCCTTAACCCCCGGTCAGGGCCAGGAAAGCAGCAGAGGGACGAAGGCGAGGAGGCGTGGTGGTGGGCGGGAAGCAAAGGGAGGGTGCCTTGCTGGGAGCCAAAGAAGAGATTAAATTCAGGAGCATTTTCTAGAAAAAAAGGAAGAAGTAACCTTAAGGGCTCCAGCTCAGTTCCTGAGAGTTGGGGCTGGAAGGACACTTCTCGGGCTCGTTGGGAAGACAGGCCGAACCCCCCTTCCTCAGCTGGCCCCCACACCACACACAGGCCCAGACCGCTGAGCGGGGGAGATGGGCCTGTCCGCAGAGCGCTGCCCCCCGCAGAGGGGTGATGTTTTAGAGATAGCTCCAAGAATGTGGGAGCTACAGCCTCCCCCTTTTCCTTTTGTTGTAGAAAAGGTGGACTTTTCCCAGTAGACGGCAGAGAGCCATCGCCCGCCATGGCCCCAGGGGGCAGGACTGGGGGTCTCGGGAAAGGACTGGCATCCGCTGACCTTGACTCTTGGCTTCTTGACACCTGAGACTTGAGGATCAGGTGCGACTTGCTTGCACCAGGCGCCCACCCAGGAGGAGGGGGTAGACTGAGCCGGGGGGCCGCCGCCCACAGGCCCACCGTCTGGAGCTGAACGCTGACAGGAGACCGAGGTTCGCCTGGGCGTACAGGCCTTGGCTGTGGCCAGAGCCCCCCGGTGGACGGGGCTGTAAGTAAAGACTCTCCCGGATTAAGTGACCCCCAGACGAGGGCGGCAGGACATTTGCTCCAGAAAAGGGCTCATGGGCTGAGCCTGGGGGAGCCGGCGCCCACGCTACCTGGGGACAGGGTGCGGGAGAGCTCCGCTTCTGGAACGCCAGCTCCGCTTCTGGAACGCCAGCTCAGGGACAGAGATGCCGCCAGCTCAGGGACAGAGACACGGCCAGCTCAGGGACAGAGACGCGGCCAGCTCAGGGACAGAGACGCGGCCAGCTCAGGGACAGAGACGCGGCCAGCTCAGGGACAGAGATGCCACCAGCTCAGGGACAGAGATACCACAAGCTCAGGGACAGAGACGCGGCCAGCTCAGGGACAGAGATACCACCAGCTCAGGGACAGAGATGCCGCCAGCTCAGGGACAGAGACGCCGCCAGCTCAGGGACAGAGACACGGCCAGCTCAGGGACAGGGACGCAGCCAGCTCAGGGACAGGGACGCGGCCAGCTCAGGGACAGAGACGTGGCCAGCTCAGGGACAGGGACGCGGCCAGCTCAGGGACAGAGACGCGGCCAGCTCAGGGACAGGGACGCGGCCAGCTCAGGGACAGGGACACTGCCAGCTCAGGGACAGAGACGCGGCCAGCTCAGGGACAGAGACGTGGCCAGCTCAGGGACAGGGACGCGGCCAGCTCAGGGACAGAGACGCGGCCAGCTCAGGGACAGGGACGCGGCCAGCTCAGGGACAGGGACGCGGCCAGCTCAGGGACAGAGACACCGCCAGCTCAGGGACAGAGACACCGCCAGCTCAGGGACAGGGACGCCGCCAGCTCAGGGACAGAGACACGGCCAGCTCAGGGACAGAGACACCGCCAGCTCAGGGACAGATGTCGCCGGCTGGGCCCCTGGAGGAGGCGGGCGCTTCCTCTGTCGGAAGGAAAGACCGGCTGGAAGCGGACATCTGGTGAGAAAGTGAGCGGGCCCACGTCCATGTCTCTCATGCTGTCCTCGCCCGGCAGTCCCGCCCCGTCTGTGCGGTTCCAGCCCCACCTGCGTTCCAGCCAGCACGAGCGAGCTCTCACTGCGGAGGCGAGGCGGTGATGGAGATGGGGAGACGTTCCCCCCGGGCTGCTGAGGAAGGAAGAGAGCATGAAAATAAGAGCACCTCGTTTGGGGGGAGCGGTAGACCTGTGAGCCCCGATGAAGGAGAAGGAGGGAGGGCCCTCGTGCTCCCCACATTCTCTGGGATGTGGTGGGGGGGAGTGGTGCTGGCAACGAAGGCAACTTGGGGCTCCACTCTGCCACCGGGGACTGGGCCGCCTGCAATGCCCGAGTCTCCGCGGACCCTCTGGTCTCGTGGTGTGTGGGCTGCTGACCGGAGTGGCCCCTTGGTCCTGGCTCTGGAGCGCCAGCATTCCCTTAGTGTGACACGGAGGAGCTCCCTTTCGTTTCGTCCCACTTGGCTGCAAGGGCCTAGACAGCATCCGCAGGGGTCCTCAAACTCTTTAAACAGGGGGCCAGTTCCCTGTCCCTCAGACCGTTGGAGGGCCGGACTATAGTTTAAAAAAAAAACTATGAACCAATTCCTATGCGCACTGCGGGCCCCGGGACGACTCGGCTGCTAAGCAGGACAGGCAGCGGCACCCGGCGGGCCGGATACATGTCCTCGGCGGGCCGCATGTGGCCCGCGGGCTGTAGTTTGAGGACCCCTGAAAGGGATGAGGAAAGGTGTACGGGTCCCCCCAATGCCTTCCACCTGCGGAAGGTGTGTCTGCGCGGTTCACTCACTCAGAGAGCAATTGCTGAGGGCCTCCACGCACCAGGCGCTTGGTGCAAGAAGCCAGCGGAAGCCCTACCCCGCCTGGCGGAGGGGACAGTCGTGCACACGGAGGGTCGCGGTCCAGTGTGACAAGCCTGAGAGATGTGTGCACAGGGGGGCGGGGGGCGGGGAGATCCAGCCTTTAGGGGTCCGCAGGGGCTTCCCAGCTGGAGTAGCTTCCCAGCTGCTTTGGATTTCTTTCGATGAGGTGATTGTTGCCAGAGAACCAGAGAGATATGAACTCAGCCGGTTGATTTCGGTGAGAGCCCCAATCAGCCCCTAGAATTTCCTGCCGCAGACTTCTTGTCATCGGAAGCATTGAAGTGTGCATTGTTACGCAATGTTAGTTTTCAGTAGCTGTCCACCATGTTCTTTGCCAATTTTTGTATTAAAGCACGCCGAGGAAAAAGCTGAAATTCTGCATCGTTTTGGAGGTAATTACCATTCTTTTTCACTTAATTTATGTAAAGAGAAAAAGAGATGGTTTCTAACTCCAAAAAAATGTCCTTTTTTCCTTTTCTTCTCTCCCTCCTTTCCTTCCTTCATTTCTTCTTTGCTCTTTGAATTATCCCATATAATAAAGAGGTAATATGCAAATTGACCCTCATGCCCTCACATCACAAGATGGCTGCCCCCATGTCCTCACAAGATGGCCGCCCCCACATCGTCACAAGATGGCCACCCCCACGTAGTCACAAGATGGTTGCTCCCACGCTGTCACAAGATGGCCACCACAAGATGGTCACCCCCACGTCATCACAGGATGGCGACCCCATTTCGTCACAAGATGGCCACCACAAGATGGCCACCCCCCACGTCATCACAAGATGGCCTTCCCCACATCATCACAAGATGGCCACCCCCACATTGTCACAAGATGGCCATCAGGGGAGGGCAGTTGGGAGTGACCAGGCCTGCAGGGGAGGGCAGTTGGGGGGACCAGGCCTGCAGGGAGGGCAGTTGGGGGTGATCGGGTTGGCAGGGGAGTGGTTAGGGTGCTATCATGCTGGCAGGCAGAGTGGTTAGGGGCAATCAGACAGCCAGGCAGGCGAGTGGTTAGGAGCCAGCAGTCCCGGATTGTGAAAGGGATGTCTGACTGCCCCTGAGGGGTCCCAGATTGGAGAGGGTGCAGGCTGGGCTGAGAAACACCCACCCAGCCTGGTCCCCCCAGTGCATGAATGTCGTGCACCGGGCCTCTAGTTTAAAATAATGTCAATAAAGTAAAAGCCAGTGGGTTTAATATTACCTTGTTGAATTAATTCATATTCATTTTCATATAACGAACAGTGAATAAAGTTTCCTATAATAAGCAAATAAGCATAGTTATTAACCTCAAGGTTATGAAATGAAATATCATTTATAAACCAGAACCTCACAGGAGAACTTCTTGAAAATGGCCGACCCAGGGTTCAAGTTTGCAATGATAAGACAGTGCTTAAGCATAAAGACGATAAGAAAGAACCTCCACTTCAACTCGGATGATATTTATGTTCTTAGTTTGAGTTGTAAATACCTTGCATTACTTATCTTTATCTGAGCTTCAGATGCGGGCACCTGAGTGTTAAATATCCTGCCGTTTCCCCCTTATCTTCATCATGAACTGCGCAAGGCTCGCGCAGCGATCTGTTTTCTCAACATTCTCTCCGTCTCCTGCTGCTGAAAGCTGTGATCTCGATTTTAACTTGAGTCTGACTGAGACTCTGTTTAGGAAGTTGGACTTATACATTCTATGGGTCACAGCGATTTGCAAGGGAACTTCATGTATGAACATAACAGCCCTTTGTCATGGATGCTGCAAACCTTTTGCTCTACGTACTGTTTGTATTTTAACCCTGCAATAATTTTTGCTTTAGAGAATTTGTATGTTGTCGGATGTACAATCTTTTGATGTTATTGTTTCTGGCTTTGTATATATGGTTAAAGAGACGTCCTTCCAACCAGGATTATAAAAATAATTATCTACATTTTCTTCTATTATTTTCCTGGCTTCAGAGATAGCTTTATAATCTCTGATTCATCTGGAATTTATTGTGGCATAAAAATACCAGTAAGTGAGGAGCATTTGCATATTTATTTGGGAAACAGGTAGTCTGCCATTTTGATAAAATTTACTGTGTTTATCTTCCTCTACTCCTTCCGTGCCACCGTAACCCCACACTCACTTTCACATCTCCTGATTCCACCCGTGGAATTTATATTCGATTTCACTCCTCTGTCCATCTATGTTCGGGCGCCACCCTCTCATTTTAACAGTGACTATGGCTGTCAGGACATTATAATAATCGGCAAGACAAGTTCTCCCATAGAATTCTACCTTTCAAGGAAGGAATGTCTTGGTTCTTCTTGCGTTCGTGTTCTTTCAGATTGTAAAGACAGCGCTTGCCTAAAGGGGAGACATAAAACAAATAAAGATAAAATAAAGGAAAAATAGTGTTTACGACAGCAGGCGTTAAAAAATACATCAATTGATAATTTTCAGGAAAACGAACTGCAAAATCCCAGGCGCTTCTCCCGCCTTCCACTTCACCACACGCCGAGGGCCCCTGGTGCCTGCCCAGCGCCCACCCTCCAGCCTGTGCCCACTCCCACGGCGAGTGCTGCTCGTGACGAAGCGCCCCAGAATGTCAGTGACGTTCTCACGGCTGTTTCTCACGGCGTAGTCGGAAGACCATGCTTTCCTTCCCATCTCTGGCTTCCACGTCACGCATGCTTTTCTGTATGTGCACCGGTTAACACCGCTCACCCCCGCCGCAGGTCCTGCCTGAGACCGTTCATGATACGGAGGCCAGTGTCACATACAGCTCAGCCCCTTCTCAAAGCGGGTTCCCACACAGAGGCCCTGCGGGCTGCTCTGCAAAGAAAACGGGGTTCCCTGGGCAAAGGAGTATGGGAAACGACAGGTGAGAGGGACATGTGCATACGGACACATCTATTTGCAGTGCGAGGCCACTTAGAAAGCTGCCAAGTCCTGTAATAAAGGCTTCGCCAGACCTGCCCCAGCATTTTCCAAACGGATTTGACCAGGGGAAGTATCTTCCCTTGTGGCAGTGTACTCACAGGACACGACCGGGAAGGGCTGAGCTACCACAGAGGCCCAGTGACTCGCTGGGGGGCGGGGGGTGCAGAGCCCGGAACAGCTCCCAGCCTCTGGCTTTGGGAAAAACAGTGTTAGTGCTGTCGCTGAGTGAGGTCGAGAACAGACGCGGGGGGCCGGGGGGGGGGGGGCATTCAGGACCCATTGCGTTTCGGTGCCCCTGGAGGGTCGCGGGGAGATGGTCAGTCGCGGGGGCTGCACCGGCCTGAGCCCAGGGGGAGGTCAGCCCGAGGAATGGTGGCTCCACGTGCGCTCTGGATCGCAGCGTGTTGTCTCCGAGGCCCATGTGAAGTGCACGCGTGCGACCTCGGCAGGTAGAGCCGCCCATCGCTAACGCTCAGCGCGTACCCTCCCTCGGTAGCTTGCTTTCTCGTGAAGCACAGAGCGGGCCCCCGGGGGCTGGGAAGGAGAAGCGATGGCGTCTGAGTGGAGGGTCAGCCTAGAAACAGGCTGAAGTGGTGATTTCCAGCATTTAGACCAGGGGTGGGCAAACTTTTTGACTCGAGGGCCACAATGGGTTCTTAAACTGGACCGGAGGGCCAGAACAAAAGCATGGATGGAGTGTTTGTGTGAACTAATATAAATTCAAAGTAAAGGAGCGGAGGGGAGAGCAAGAGAACCCTCCGCTCTTTTGGCTCCGCGGGCCGGATAGAACAGCCGAACGGGCCGGATCCGGCCCGCGGGCCGTAGTTTGCCCACGGCTGGTTTAGAGTCTGGCCCTCTTTTTTTTGTTGTTAATCTCACCCGAGGATATTTTCCCATTGATTTTAGAGAGCGTGGAAGAGAGAGGGAAGGACAGAGAGAAGCATTGATGTGAGATAAACACATCGATGGGCTGCCTCCTGCACGTGCCCCGACCAGGGCCCCAGCCAGGGAGGAGCCTGCAGCCCAGGTCCGTGCCCTGGACCGGAATCGAACCCAGGACCCTTCAGTCCACAGTCCGACGCTCTGTCCACGGAGCCACACCAGCCGGGGCTGGGCCTCCCTTTAAGGCTAAGTTTTTCCAAACCTTCCTACTGTCCGCACAGGGAAGAGAGGCTCAGAGCCCTGGGCTGCAGCCGGCTTACTGCTCTTAGACTGAGAAACTACCTCCGACCCACACTGGCATGAGTGACCTTGGAGAGGAATGCGTGCCCCTGAGGAGAAGTGTGCTTGCTCAGCTTCCTGCCGCAGCTCACGGGCACTCTGAGCCCCGGCCCCCTGCTTCCCGGCCCAGGGCCTTGAGGACCTCGCTGCAGTGTTGGGCAGACACAGCGCTCCCTGCCACAGGCTCGTGACACATTCACACCAGAAGCCGAGGGAGAAGGGAGGCCGGACCATTCGTAGGTCCAGCGTCTGACATCTAACTAACGGGTGATGAGAGAATTTACGGGATGTTGGGGGACCCTTCCTTCTCATCTTGGATGTCCAGGCCTGAGGGAGTTCTCGCTGCTCACACACATTCTGCTGCTTCTCCTCCTTTTCCCAGAGACCCAGGACTTGCCCCAAAGGAACCCCCGGGCCGTGAACGGGGAAGCCTGGGTGACATCTTCCCAGCCTGGGACCATTGTAACCAACACGGAGCTCCCTGCTGGCTCCCGTCACTCACCAGGCCACTTCCGCCCGGCCTCCTCGGCCTTAGCTATCCAAGTGGGGTGACAGCAGTAGCTCTCCTCGCCCCTCAGGCCCGGGTGCGGGTCAGGAAGAGAAATGGCTGGGAAAGGAGAGGGGAGGTGGAGTGTGCTCGCAGGTGGGACTTTCAGGGCTGCATTTCAATGTGGCTCTCCGCTGGGGGCCCTGAAGGCAGCAGTCCCCCCCCCCAGGGGGGCAATCATCAGGCTCGCCCTCGGGTGGGCTCCATTTAACCTGCGCACTCCAGTTGATTAGCATATTGTGTGGAGATTGCAGGAACTTCAGGCGCTGCTCCATCTTTCCCCTTTTGATATAATTTTAATGAGATTTCCCCCATTCTTTTATGGCATGGCAGGCTACCGCGAGAATAAGTATAAAGAAGTTTTTAAAAATGCAGGGAACAGGAGGGCCGGGGAGATGGGAAATGCAGGGGGTCCGGCAGGGGGATGGGCGGAAGGCTATTCTCAGATCCGCACGGGCCTCCTGACGGCTTTGCAACTCCTGGGGGCGCGTCCTCATGTGCCAGGCGCTCGGCAAGATAAGAGAGGACGCCGACCAAGGCTGCTGCGAGGAACGTCTTTCTAAAGAGTCTAAAAAGTGCCACATTCCGCACGAGAGGCTTCCTCTCGTGGCCCAGGCATCCGGCATTTTCTCTGCGTTGAACAAGCGGGGCCTGTGTGGCCCGGCCTCTCCCCACACCAGGGCCTCCGGGGCGCTCCCCTCCTTGTGTGCGGTGAAGGGAGGAGCATGCTTTCCATGAGACCCAGCAGGCAACCCCCAACGCCTTTGTGCCTGAATTGCGGTGCTTGTTTTGAACTGAGTGTCCCTCACTGGCCAGGGTTGGTCCGTCTTCCTTTCCTGGGAAGGAGCGTGTGTGTGTGTGTGTGTGTGTGTGTGTGGCGCATGTGTGTATGTTAAAGTGGGGAGCAGGAATGGAGTCACTCGTTAAGGTCAGTAGCTTGGAGGAGTTAGGCTAGAATCTGAACCCGAGTCTCAGTCTTAGTCAAACTCTTCCCACTGCACCAAGTTGATTCCGAGGTGGCACAACTTCCTATTCCTCCTCCTGTTTCCACTCCAGAGGGGCCGCCTGGGGCCGGGCCCAGGAAAGGGCGCTGTGAGCCAATGACTGAGAGTCGAGGCAGGAAAGGGCAGGTGAGCGCGTCCCAGAAGCACTGTGCGTGCCTTCCCTGGCTTAGGAGACCCCCTGCACCAGGCTTCCCCGTTCACGGCCTGGGGGTTCCTTTTGGGCAAGTCCTGGGTCTCTGGGAAAAGGAGGAGAAGCAGCAGAATGTGTGTGAGCAGAGAGAACTCCCTCAGACTTGGACATCCAAGATGAGAAGGAAGGGTCCCCACTGACCTGGAGAACCCCCCCCCCCGCCTCCAACATCCTGTAAATTCTCTCATCACCCGTTAGTTAGCGACTTATTTCTGCACAGGAGTGAGTCTATTTGGGGCGGAATCTTCCGGGAGCTAAGTGGAGTCCCTTTTGTTGAAGCAGGACAGCCTGTCCCTGGGAGGAGGTGCTGCATTCTCTTGAACTGGGGAGTTAACGCTCCTGTGAGGACAGCCTCTGGTCCTACCACGACAGGAACAGCCTGGAGTAGAGTGTGGCCAAAGGAGCGGGCAAAGTCTGTCTGCCCCTGCAGACACCGTCAGGGCACCAGGGGACACATTACCCTGGTGTGGGGGAGTCGGATCGTGGAGGACTCGTGGCCAGGGGTGTGGGCACGATGTTCACAAGGTCACTGTCTGCTTTTCTTATTATTTAGGAACTAGAGGCCCGGTGCGTGAAAACTCATGCACTGGAGGGGGCGTCCCTCAGCTCGGCCTGTGCCCTCTCGCAGTCTGGGAGCCCTCAGGGGGATGTCTGACTGCCAGCTTAGGCCCGCTCCCGCCACCGCCACTGCGCTCGCCAGCTATAAGCTCGGCTTCTGGCTGAGTGGCGCTCCCCCTGTGGGAGGCCACTGACCTCCAGGGGGCAGCTCCTGCATTGAGCGTCTGCCCCCTGGTGGTCAGTGCACGTCATAGTGACTGGTCGTCCCACCGTTTGGTCGATTTGCATATTAGCCTTTTATTATATAGGATAACTTTAGGGCTTTCTCCCAGGAAAGAAGTGACTCTAACTTTGCTCTGCCGAGTTTTCTCCCTGTTTACGGAGAGCCGCTCATGGCTGCCAGCACTGGCCCCTCGTCAGCTCACATCCTCAGAGTGTTCGGTACAGAGGCCGGCTCCCCTGGCTCCAGGCTCCAGCCCAGCGGCTCAGTCCTGACTGTTCATGAGAATCCCCGGAGGGACTATTAACAGCGCCGATGGCTGGGCTCTGCCCGAGGGAACCTGATTTAATTGGTCGAGCTGGGACCCTCACACTGGAATTTTCCAACGGCTCCCTCAGCGTCCTCAGGAGCAGCCGGAGACGGAAGGCTGCTCGGATGGTTGACTCATCCTACATACCCGTCAGCTCCCCTGGCTCTGGGGCTGTGCCAGCACATGGTGGTGGTGTGTGCATTAGAGGGAGCTGCCCTCTGCTGCACACGGTGCTGCCACTTGGGCTGGCACAGCTCCGTGGGCACACGGCTTGGGCAGCAGGGCCCAGTCTCCGCCACTCGGCAGGTCAGTCCTGGTGGCTTCCGACCTCAGGTTCCCCTGAGCCTCCTGGTTTGGTTCAGTTGCTCCTCAGGGTCTCTCCTGGCCTTGGCCTTGGGCACGTCTCACCTGTGAAGGCATTTCGGAGAAGCATCTGCTGTGGGAGTCTGGGAAGCTCTACTGATCTTCTCAGCGCCAATCCAGGAAGAGGTTTAAACACAGCCATTCAGCGTTTCCAGAAATGGTCCCAAGGGCACACAGCCAATAGAGATACCTTTATCCTAGAAAACCTACTAAGTCTGTCAGAACGAGGAGCTGTGGCATCTGAGCCTCAGCCCATGCGTCCCATCAGCTCAGTGTGATGGAAGCCTGGCTCCAGGCGGGTGAGGCCAAGAACGCTCTCCCGAGTTCCGCCCAGGGCTCCCCAGTTCCGGGCTCCCCAGTTCCTGCCCAGGGCTCCCCCAGTTCCTGCCCAGGGCTCCCCCAGTTCCCACCCAGGGTTCCCCCAGTTCCTGCCCAGGGTTCCCCCAGTTCCTGCCCAGGGCTCCCCCAGTTCCCGCCCAGGGTTCCCCCAGTTCCTGCCCAGGGTTCCCCCAGTTCCCGCCCAGGGCTCCCCAGTTCCTGCCCAGGGCTCCCCCAGTTCCCGCCCAGGGCTCCCCCAGTTCCCGCCCAGGGTTCCCCCAGTTCCTGCCCAGGGTTCCCCCAGTTCCTGCCCAGGGTTCCCCCAGTTCCCGCCCGGGGCTCCCCCAGTTCCCGCCCAGGGCTCCCCCAGTTCCTGCCCAGGGCTCCCCCAGGTCCCGCCTGGGGCTCCTGTCTCTTCTTTGGAGGAGCCAGCCGCCAGCATCTCTCATTCCCAGCCCAGCTACAGTTCCTGCATCTTCCGTGTGCACTGTTCCGAGTATGTGCACTGTGCCGCCCTGCTCCGTCCTGCTGGGAGTTGAGTATCCCTCTGGCAGCGTCTCCACCCTGGGCACCTTTTGGCTCTCCTGCTCTCTCTCACTGCCCTTGCTCGCAGCTGAGCCTCGGACACTTGCTCCTGGAGCCTGGTCACCGGGCTGTAAAGCAGCACAGGCATCACCCTGGCGTGGGGGAGTCAGATCACCCGACTGGAGAGGCCCTGGTGGCCGGCGGGCCAACGCCACAGCTGGGACCCGGCGAGCCCCACACCCCCCCCAGGTGGCCAGGGAGGGTGCCGTTCCTGGTCTGGCCCAGCTGGCGAGTCACTGCAGTGGCCGAGCCTTCCCAGCTGAGGTGGAGGCCCCGCGGAGCAGAGACGAGGGCGGGGGGCGGGGGGCGGGGGGATGGTCTTTGTTTGACCTGGAGTCGGAGGGGCTGCTCGCCGTAGATCACCGGAGTGGCTCCTGTGGCGATGGGACTGTTTTCCATAAACTAGTGGGGCCTGACGGGAGCTGCAGCAATCCTTTCCTAGCATCCTGCGTGAGGAACGCAGGGCCCGTGCCCGTGTCACGTAGAGCGTGTGTCTCCACAGAGACTCCTGGTGGACTGCTCTGTGGTTGCATTTCCACTCCGCATGTGGGAGTCACAGCACAGGCCCCGGTGCCCCTCAACGCGGCCGAAGGATCCAAAAGGAAGAAAACGTGCTTTTAATTATTTGCAAAACATCGCTCTTTGGCTGGAAAGCATTACTCCAGAACTCAAGTCTCATTTCTGTCCCCATACGAGGGGCATCGTATACTGCCAGCTGGCAAACCAAGAAACCTGGGCTGGAGTCTGGCTGCATGACCCTGGACCCGCATTTCAATGCCGTAAGCCTCGGAAATGTTCTAAAACCCAACGGTTTCTGACTGGGCAGCTGTAAGAACCCTCCCACGGCTAACATTTCAGATTACTCCCCAAGGTCCGGTAGCTTCTGAAGTATTCCTGCCTTTTTGACGGACTTGGGCACTACCTTCCCATATTCAGTACGAGCACATCGTAGGGCCCAGGAGTTTCACATTAGAAACCTCCCCAAGGGGAGTGCTTGCATATGTTTATGAGGTGGTTCAGGGTGTTTATTATTGTTTGAAATCAGAAAACGTTAGAAGCAACCTTAAATCAACAGAGCAGTGATTCAATAAGCGATGACACATCCTTTTCTTTGTTTCCTTTTGTGTGTCTGTGTTTTTTTTTCTTTTCATGTCACCAATTTTTAATGGTTTTTCCTTTACAAACACACGGAGAATCACGCACTGCTCCAGCGCTGGGTGCCATTCTGGGCCACAAACCTGCACACTCCTTTGCACCTGGTCCTGTGACGGCAGAACCCTTCACTTCCCCTTTATTGTTTACTATGACCCTCGCATTATCTTCAAAATAAGTAAACGCGCCATCTTGTCTCCGGTCTGGCTTTGCTTGTCGAGTTGCCACCCTGGATGTACCTCCTCTCCGAGCTCTGGTTTGCCGTTTCTGACTGTGGCCATCACCATGCCGCCCACACCGGCAGCAGGAAGTCTGTTTCGTCGTCCCTTGATGCCCTTCACAGAGATAATGTACAGAGTTTTGGCTCCTACGGGAAGACCCAGGGAAATCCGGAATTTCGCCCGGAGGGCCCACCACATCCTCTCTTTGACATCTTGGACGTCGGAGAGGGATCGCGATGACACATCTTATCGTTTAACTAGAGGCCCGGTGCATGAAAATTCACGCACTGGAGGGGGGTCCCTCAGCCCGGCCTGCCCCCTCTCATAGTCTGGGAGCCCTCAGGTGTGGGAGGCAACCTGGCGATCAGGGGAAGGTGATGCCCCGTCACACCTCTGCTGCTGCCGCTGCCGGCAGCGCAAGCGTCAGCCGGCCCTGGTTACCTGAGCCTCGGGTAGCCCTGGTTACCTGAGCCTCAGGTGGCCCTGGGCGGCTGGGCAGCCACCATCCCAGGCTTGCCTGCACCTCGGGCTGGCCCTGGATGGCTGGGGGGCTGAGGGGACTGGGCGCTGCCATCTTGTGGCTGTGGGTGCCACCATCTTTGAGGGCGGGGCAGTCAATTAGCATATTCCCTCCTTATTGGCTGTGGGTGCCACCATCTTTGAGGGTGGGGCAGTCAATTAGCATATTCCCTCCTTATTGGCTGTGGGCGCCGCCATCTTTGCAATGGCGTGAGGGTCCATTAGCATACTCCCTCTTTATTAGATAGGATGGCACACAATGCTTAAACAAGGATGCGAGAGGCCTGTAGGCCCCAGTGAAGAAACGTTGTCAATACACAACGTTAAGCGAAGGAGCGATGGACAGAGTGGCTCACAGAGGAGGATCCTGTTTTTGTGCAAAACCCTCCACGTTACTGCTTCTTTGTGTCCCTACAAAGGACTGGGAGCCAGCATGGCACAGGCTGCAAGCTGGCTTTTTGGCCTTTGGTCCCATTCTAGTCACTCTGAAATGCCCGTTTTCAGTAAAGTGGTCCGGTTTTGTCCTTATTTCAGTGGAGGGGATGTCCCCACCTCTTCGTGTTTGGGGGGAAGTGGGATAGACGGGGAGGTGGAATATAAGAGTGTTCTCTATTTAGGCACCTCGGTGCCCTTTAAAATGTTTACGCGAGTGTATTCCTGTATTTCTCATATAGTTAAATACAGATATACAAGTTTGTCATCTGCTGTGAATTTGACTGCTACTTTCTGAAACCAATGTTTTGGGTTCAGAAAAAAATAATTTCTAAACATCTGTGAAGGTCCTATATATTTTTAAAACATATTTTTATTGATTTCCGAGAGAGGAAGGGAGAGGGAGAAAGAGATAGAAACATCAACGATGAGAGAGAATCATTGACCGGCGGCCTCCTGCATGCCCACCCCCCGCTGGGGATCAAGCCCGCAACCCGGGCCTGTGCCCTGACGGGACATCGAACCCAGGACCTCCTGGATCACCGGTCGATGCTCAACCCCGAGCCACGCCGGCCGGGCTCTGTATATGTTAAAAGTACGTTGGGAGATGGGGGACGCCTCCCCATTGTCTGTTGGCGAGACATAGGAAATAAGCATGACACGCAGTTCGCACTTCCTCTGACCACCGCCGGCCGTCAGCCTCCACGGTGTGAGCCCTGATTGTTGCCGGGCGGAAGAAAGAAGGAGCGATCTGGGCGATGCTGTCTGCTGTTTAATTAAACTGTACCATGTAGCAAGATAAATTAAACATCGGCGCTACGGCACGGGCCACCGCGTGTGGACGGGGATGCTTTAACGTGACGGCTTCCCGAGAACACTTGAAGCGGACGAAGGGAAAAGGGGCCTCCTCGCCGCTCACGTCCTTCCTTGAAAGCACTCCTGTGCCTCACCTGTGGAAGCAACGCTGTCGGAGACGGAGAGGGTTTAATCAAGAGCAGAGAGAAGCCAGAGGGGGCAAAAGAAAGAAAACGTAAAGGCCCGCTCTCAACGGGCTGCAGGGCCTTATAGTTCAGTCCATTATAAAAGTGTCTGTAGTGCGTTATATTCATGCTAGAGTCCCGGTGCACGGGATTGATGCACTGGGGGGGGGGGGGGGGGCGTGGCCTGTAGGGATCGGCCTGCTGTGGCAGTGCCGCGCATCCTGGTCAGCCGAGTGGCTGTGGACCTGCCCTCTGAGCGGCTTATCCCGGTCAGCTGAGCGGCGCTCCCCCTGTGGGAGCACACTGACCACCAGGGGCAGCTCCTGCGTTGAGCGTCTGCCCCCTAGTGGTCAAGGCGCGTCATAGCGACCGGTCGTTTCACCATTCGGTTGATTTGCATGTCAGGCTTTTATTATATAGGATATTTTAAACATTTAAAATAGGAAATGTATTTGGTTACCTTTCCTTGGTTTCGTGTTTTAGTCAGCAAGAACAGGTGACCTTATGAATGAATGTAACGGTCCGCACAACTCCCTGACTTCCTTTCCTCCCCACCTACTGAAAAGGCAGGACCGGGCTGGTGTTTGTCTTGGTCTGATATCCAGACACTTGCCCCGGGTACCCACTAGGGGTCATGCTGTTCCCACAGGGAAGTGCCGAGTGTGGCGGGGTGTCGCTGCTTGGAGGGTGCAGGAAGATTGCTTTGCGCTGTATTCACCCACGTTACTGTCTAGAGTGGTTCCCAACCATTTTCGGCCACACACACCCCCTTTAGCATCTCTAATGTCCTGATGCCCCCCACTCCCCCCTGACATATAATTCTTATTCAAAAAGTGAGCTCCTATCCACATGGAGGAAGCCTAGAAGGCCATGAACTTGGTCTGAACAAGCCTCCCAAGATCATGGCATCCACGAAAGAGAAAAATAAGAGAACGAAAGGACAGTGGAAGTTCTGAGGAAGACATCACTAAGAAATTGTTAAAAATAATAATAATATGAAGTGACATGAAAAAATAGCAAATAAAGTTTCAAAACACGTCATTGAGAACTGAAATGCATCAATATGTCACTATATATATTTATATGCTGTAGACGAGGCCCCTAGAATGATAAGAAATGCAAAAAATTCACCGTTAATAACTCATTCTCCAAATGCCCCCTTAAAAACCAAACTGCCCCTGTGGGGTGTGTGCCCACGTGGGAGCCACTGGTCTACAGGGAGAGGGCAGAGCTGCTGTTCCTCACCAGGCCTCTTAAGGGGCGGCATTATTTGAGGAACCAGGAGAATAAACCCGAGAAAGAGGCCTTCTCTGTAGGGCGGGAGGGAGCGCAGGCCTGTCTGAGAGGGGGCATTGAGGGGCCCCGGGATGCGGGGGTGAGGCGGTGCAGGGCCAGAGAGTGCGGGCTCCTCTGTGGGAACCCTGTGCTTCTGCTCGACCTTCGGCTGACCTTCTCTCTCTGCGGGTCCTCGTCTGCGGGGGGGATCGTGCGCCCCGCGCCCCGGCAGGGGTAGGAAGTGAACGCCTGCCCGCTGTCTGGCACATAAGTCATGTCCAAAAAGCGGAAGCTGTTAGGACCCCAAGCCATTCATGGCCTTCCCGCTCGGATCCCCAAAGAGCCACATTTCCAGAAGAGGGTTCTTGGGGTGTAGTTTCTTTTGTGTTTTGAAGATGAACATTTCCAAAGAGAAATTTGTCTTTATCCTTTTCTCCAGAAAGATGGTCTGTTAATTAGGTAAATATCAGAGCGAGGAATCCCTGGCGGGGGGGGGGGGGGTGGATAGAGGGGTGATCACCACATGCCCCTCTCTCAGCACCAGCAGGCCTGGCAGCACCGCCAGCGGCCGAGCCAGGAGGGGGAAGCCGTGTCTGAGAGATCGAGGCCAGCCCGCGGTGGATGCACCGGAAGGCTGTGAACTTGAGGATGTGACGGAGAGCGGCCGGCGGGGTCAGGGCCGCTTACATCCGAGAGGGAAGGTTTCACCGGGAGGAGCTCCTGAGCAGGGGCCCGCACCGCTGGCGGGGAGGTGATGGCGCAGCCTCCACGGAAAACAGGACGGAGGGTCCCGGACAACGTTAAAACCGATATTTCAAACGGCACCTCTGGGCCTGTATGCGAAGGAAATAAAAACCACTCTCTCTAAGCCCCCCTGCAGCCCGGCTCCCGGTGGTCTTGCTCCCAGGAGCCGTGA
This sequence comes from Plecotus auritus, assembly GCF_963455305.1. Lineage (NCBI taxonomy): Eukaryota > Metazoa > Chordata > Mammalia > Chiroptera > Vespertilionidae > Plecotus > Plecotus auritus. Next base: position 1,843,182 of record NC_137782.1, on the reverse strand, counting down.
CCTCTCTGTACAACGGAATACTACTCAGCCGCGAACAAGGAGGACCCCTCGCCACGCGCGACCACGCGGGGAACACGGCGGGCCTCACGCTCCGTGAACTAAGCCCGACCAGGGAGCCGAGCGTGCGGCATCTCCCTCCCGCCTGGGGCCCTGAACAGAGGACCAGCCGGCGGAAGGCGGTCCCGGGGGCTCGGGCAGGCCCACGGCCAGAAAGATGCCTGTGCAGTTTTCGCTCACGTTACTGCCCAGAGGAAGAGCGTGAGCTGCTGTTCCGCATTCAGGCCCTCTTTTTTTTTTTTTTTTTTTAATATATTTTATTGATTTTTTACAGAGAGGAAGGGAGAGGGATAGAGAGCTAGAAACATCGATAAGAGAGAAACATGGATCAGCTGCCTCCTGCACAACCCCTACTGGGGACGTGCCCGCAACCAAGGTACATGCCCTCGACCGGAACCGAACCCGGGACCCTTCAGTCCGCAGGCCGACGCTCTATCCACTGAGCCACACCGGTTTTGGTCACATTCAGGCCCTCTTAAGCGGCGGGATTATTTGAGGGATCCGGAAAATAACGCTGAGAAAGATGTAAAGGTTGCAACCGTTCAGTTGTTAGGTGAATATGTGCTGGAGACCTGATGCAGTCACTGATGATGGATCGGACACTGGACGTTTGCTGAGAAAGTAGATCTCACGTGTCCTCACCACGCACAACACGGTAACTAACTGCGTGAGGGGTGGGTGTATTCGTGAGCTTCCCTGTGTAATCACTTCCCAGTGTCGACATCTACAAAAAGATCACGGTGTGGGGGTGAGGATGGGAGTACAATTACTCTTCTGTAAGGCATTTAAATTTCAGCTGTACAGGGTGTCCCAACTATCCATAATAATAAAAGGGTAATATGCTAATTAGACTGGACGTCCTTCAGGACAAAGCCGGGGCTGGAGAGAAGCCCAGGTCCTGGGGGCCTGCCGGCGGCCGGAGAGAAACTTGGGTCCCGGGTCCAGGGGAAGGAAGGCCTACTCTTGCATGAATTTTTGTGCATCGGGCCTCCAGTCTATATATAATATACACACACACACTTTAACCGCTGATAACTCACTTTTGAAAATGAAATGCATTTTAATAAACACTGCCTCTAGGGTTATTCAGAGTGTGTGCACACCTGTTTTGGGATACTCATTCTTTCTTTCTTTCTTCCTTTCTTTCTTTCTTTCTTTCTTTCTTTCTTTCTTTCTTTCTTTCTTTCTTTCTTCCTTCCTTCCTTCCTTCCTTCCTTCCTTCCTTCCTTCCTTCCTTCCTCCCCCCCTCCCTCCCTCCCTCCCTCCCTCCCTCCCTCCTTCCTTCCTTCCTTCCTTCCTTCCTTCCTTCCTTCCTTCCTTCCTTCCTTTCTCCCTCCCTCTCTCTCTCTCTCTCTCTTTCTTTCTATATTTATATTTAAAAAACCTTTATTGTTGAAAGTATTATTACATAGCCCCCCCTTCCCCTCAGTGACTTCTTCTAACCCACCTCCACTCCCCCGCCCCAGGCCTTCACCATCCTATTGTCTGTGTCCATGGGAGATGCATATGTGCACGCAAGGTCTTTGGTTGAGCCCTTCCCACCCGCCCACCCACCCCGCCTTCCCTCTGAGATTTGATAGTCTGTTCTATGCTTCTACGTGTCTAGTTTGTTTTGTTCATTAGATTCCACATGTGAGTGAGATCATGAGATACTTGTCCTTCTCTGTCTGGCTCATTTTGCTTAGCATCATGCTCTCCAGGTCCCTCCATCTCAAAGGGTAAAAGTTCCTTCTTTTTTATAGCGGCATAGTATTCCATTGTGTAGATGTACCACGGTTTTCTAACCCACTCATCTACTGATGGGCACTCGACTGTTTCCAGATCTTGGCTATGGTGAATTGTGCTGCTATGAACATGGTGGTGCATATATCTTTTCTGATTGGTGTTTCTAGTTTCTTGGGATATATTCCTAGAAGTGGGATCACTGGGTCAAATGGCAGTTCCATTTTCAGTTTTTTTGAGGAAACTCCATACTGTTCTCCACAGTGGCTGCACCGGTCTGCATTCCCACCAGCAGTGCACGAGGGTTCCTTTTTCTCCGCATCCTCGCCAGCACTTGTCGTTTGTTGATTTGTTGATGGGAGCCATCCTGACAGGAGTGAGGTGATACTTCACGGTCATTTTAATGTGCATCTCTCTGCTGATCAGTGACTTTGAGCATTTTGTCATGTGTCTCTTGGCCGTCTGCCTGTCCTCTTTGGAGAAGGGGACACCCTGTATTATTGTATTTTCCCTGCTAGTTGCAGAGAGCATCGCTTACCTGAATGCACTGTGGGCTGTAGGATTCGCAGCACCCAGACCCGGCCGCCTCCCATGCTAACCTGTTGCCTTCTTAGGGTCCCCTGTCCAGCCTCTCCCGCCCAGCAAACGCCACCATCATTACGCAGCTGCTCAGCTCCCAGCCCCACTTCCCACCGGCACAGCCACCACTGGTCCTAGCTCCCAGCCCCACTTCCCGCCAGCACAGCCACCACTGGTCCTAGCTCCCAGCCCCACTTCCCCACAGCACAGCCACCACTGGTCCTAGCTCCCAGCCCCACTTCCCCACAGCACAGCCACCACTGGTCCTAGCTCCCAGCCCCACTTCCCCACAGCACAGCCACCACTGGTCCTAGCTCCCAGCCCCACTTCCCGCCAGCACAGCCACCACTGGTCCTAGCTCCCAGCCCCACTTCCCCACAGCACAGCCACCACTGGTCCTAGCTCCCAGCCCCACTTCCCCACAGCACAGCCACCACTGGTCCTAGCTCCCAGCCCCACTTCCCCACAGCACAGCCACCACTGGTCCTAGCTCCCTGCCCCACTTCCCACCAGCACAGCCACCACTGGTCCTAGCTCCCTGCCCCACTTCCCACCAGCACAGCCACCACTGGTCCTAGCTCCCAGCCCCACTTCCCCACAGCACAGCCACCACTGGTCCTAGCTCCCAGCCCCACTTCCCCACAGCACAGCCACCACTGGTCCTAGCTCCCAGCCCCACTTCCCCACAGCACAGCCACCACTGGTCCTAGCTCCCTGCCCCACTTCCCACCAGCACAGCCACCACTGGTCCTAGCTCCCTGCCCCACTTCCCACCAGCACAGCCACCACTGGTCCTAGCTCCCAGCCCCACTTCCCGCCGGCACAGCCACCACTGGTCCTAGCTCCCAGCCCCACTTCCCCACAGCACAGCCACCACTGGTCCTAGCTCCCAGCCCCACTTCCCCACAGCACGGCCACCACTGGTCCTAGCTCCCAGCCCCACTTCCCGCCAGCACGGCCACCACTGGTCCTAGCTCCCAGCCCCACTTCCCCACAGCACAGCCACCACTGGTCCTAGCTCCCAGCCCCACTTCCCCACAGCACAGCCACCACTGGTCCTAGCTCCCAGCCTCACTTCCCGCCAGCACAGCCACCACTGGTCCTAGCTCCCAGCCCCACTTACCCACCGGCACAGCCACCACTGGTCCTAGCTCCCAGCCCCACTTCCCGCCGGCACAGCCACCACTGGTCCTAGCTCTCAGCCCCACTTCCCGCCAGCACAGCCACCACTGGTCCTAGCTCCCAGCCCCACTTCCCGCCAGCACAGCCACCACTGGTCCTAGCTCCCAGCCCCACTTCCCCACAGCACAGCCACCACTGGTCCTAGCTCCCAGCCCCACTTCCCGCCGGCACAGCCACCAGTGGTCCTAGCTCCCAGCCCCACTTCCCGCCGGCACAGCCACCACTGGTCCTAGCTCCCAGCCCCACTTCCCGCCAGCACAGCCACCAGTGGTCCTAGCTCCCAGCCCCACTTCCCGCCAGCCCGGCCACCACTGGTCCTAGCTCCCAGCCCCACTTCCCCACAGCACAGCCACCACTGGTCCTAGCTCCCAGCCCCACTTCCCCACAGCACAGCCACCACTGGTCCTAGCTCCCAGCCTCACTTCCCGCCAGCACAGCCACCACTGGTCCTAGCTCCCAGCCCCACTTACCCACCGGCACAGCCACCACTGGTCCTAGCTCCCAGCCCCACTTCCCGCCGGCACAGCCACCACTGGTCCTAGCTCTCAGCCCCACTTCCCGCCAGCACAGCCACCACTGGTCCTAGCTCCCAGCCCCACTTCCCGCCAGCACAGCCACCACTGGTCCTAGCTCCCAGCCCCACTTCCCCACAGCACAGCCACCACTGGTCCTAGCTCCCAGCCCCACTTCCCGCCGGCACAGCCACCAGTGGTCCTAGCTCCCAGCCCCACTTCCCGCCGGCACAGCCACCACTGGTCCTAGCTCCCAGCCCCACTTCCCGCCAGCACAGCCACCAGTGGTCCTAGCTCCCAGCCCCACTTCCCGCCAGCCCGGCCACCACTGGTCCTAGCTCCCAGCCCCACTTCCCCACAGCACAGCCACCACTGGTCCTAGCTCCCAGCCCCACTTCCCGCCAGCACGGCCACCACTGGTCCTAGCTCCCAGCCCCACTTCCCACCAGCACAGCCACCAGTGGTCCTAGCTCCCAGCCCCACTTCCCGCCAGCACGGCCACCACTGGTCCTAGCTCCCAGCCCCACTTCCCACCAGCACAGCCACCACTGGTCCTAGCTCCCAGCCCCACTTCCCCACAGCACGGCCACCAGTGGTCCTAGCTCCCAGCCCCACTTCCCCACAGCACAGCCACCACTGGTCCTAGCTCCCAGCCCCACTTCCCACCGGCACAGCCACCACTGGTCCTAGCTCCCAGCCTCACTTCCCCACAGCACAGCCACCACTGGTCCTAGCTCCCAGCCCCACTTCCCGCCGGCACAGCCACCACTGGTCCTAGCTCCCAGCCCCACTTCCCCACAGCACAGCCACCACTGGTCCTAGCTCCCAGCCCCACTTCCCACCGGCACAGCCACCACTGGTCCTAGCTCCCAGCCTCACTTCCCCACAGCACAGCCACCACTGGTCCTAGCTCCCAGCCCCACTTCCCGCCGGCACAGCCACCACTGGTCCTAGCTCCCAGCCCCACTTCCCGCCGGCACAGCCACCACTGGTCCTAGCTCCCAGCCCCACTTCCCCACAGCACAGCCACCACTGGTCCTAGCTCCCAGCCCCACTTCCCCACAGCACAGCCACCACTGGTCCTAGCTCCCAGCCCCACTTCCCACCGGCACAGCCACCACTGGTCCTAGCTCCCAGCCTCACTTCCCCACAGCACAGCCACCACTGGTCCTAGCTCCCAGCCCCACTTCCCGCCGGCACAGCCACCACTGGTCCTAGCTCCCAGCCCCACTTCCCGCCAGCACAGCCACCACTGGTCCTAGCTCCCAGCCCCACTTCCCACCGGCACAGCCACCACTGGTCCTAGCTCCCAGCCCCACTTCCCCACAGCACATCCACCACTGGTCCTAGCTCCCAGCCCCACTTCCCGCCGGCACAGCCACCACTGGTCCTAGCTCCCAGCCCCACTTCCCACCAGCACAGCCACCACTGGTCCTAGCTCCCAGCCCCACTTCCCACCGGCACAGCCACCACTGGTCCTAGCTCCCAGCCCCACTTCCCCACAGCACAGCCACCAGTGGTCCTAGCTCCCAGACCCACTTCCCACCGGCACAGCCACCACTGGTCCTAGCTCCCAGCCCCACTTCCCGCCAGCACAGCCACCACTGGTCCTAGCTCCCAGCCTCACTTCCCCACAGCACAGCCACCAGTGGTCCTAGCTCCCAGCCCCACTTCCCACCGGCACAGCCACCACTGGTCCTAGCTCCCAGCCCCACTTCCCGCCAGCACAGCCACCACTGGTCCTAGCTCCCAGCCCCACTTCCCCACAGCACAGCCACCAGTGGTCCTAGCTCCCAGCCCCACTTCCCACCGGCACAGCCACCACTGGTCCTAGCTCCCAGCCCCACTTCCCACCGGCACAGCCACCACTGGTCCTAGCTCCCAGCCCCACTTCCCCACAGCACAGCCACCACTGGTCCTAGCTCCCAGCCCCACTTCCCACCGGCACAGCCACCACTGGTCCTAGCTCCCAGCCTCACTTCCCCACAGCACAGCCACCACTGGTCCTAGCTCCCAGCCCCACTTCCCGCCGGCACAGCCACCAGTGGTCCTAGCTCCCAGCCCCACTTCCCGCCGGCACAGCCACCACTGGTCCTAGCTCCCAGCCCCACTTCCCCACAGCACAGCCACCACTGGTCCTAGCTCCCAGCCCCACTTCCCCACAGCACAGCCACCACTGGTCCTAGCTCCCTGCCCCACTTCCCACCAGCACAGCCACCACTGGTCCAAGCTCCCAGCCCCACTTCCCCACAGCACAGCCACCACTGGTCCTAGCTCCCAGCCCCACTTCCCACCGGCACAGCCACCACTGGTCCTAGCTCCCAGCCTCACTTCCCCACAGCACAGCCACCACTGGTCCTAGCTCCCAGCCCCACTTCCCGCCGGCACAGCCACCACTGGTCCTAGCTCCCAGCCCCACTTCCCGCCAGCACAGCCACCACTGGTCCTAGCTCCCAGCCTCACTTCCCCACAGCACAGCCACCACTGGTCCTAGCTCCCAGCCCCACTTCCCACCGGCACAGCCACCACTGGTCCTAGCTCCCAGCCTCACTTCCCGCCAGCACAGCCACCACTGGTCCTAGCTCCCAGCCCCACTTCCCCACAGCACAGCCACCAGTGGTCCTAGCTCCCAGCCCCACTTCCCGCCAGCACAGCCACCACTGGTCCTAGCTCCCAGCCCCACTTCCCCACAGCACAGCCACCAGTGGTCCTAGCTCCCAGCCCCACTTCCCGCCAGCACAGCCACCACTGGTCCTAGCTCCCAGCCTCACTTCCCCACAGCACGGCCACCAGTGGTCCTAGCTCCCAGCCCCACTTCCCACCGGCACAGCCACCACTGGTCCTAGCTCCCAGCCCCACTTCCCCACAGCACAGCCACCACTGGTCCTAGCTCCCAGCCCCACTTCCCGCCGGCACAGCCACCACTGGTCCTAGCTCCCAGCCCCACTTCCCGCCAGCACAGCCACCACTGGTCCTAGCTCCTAGCCCCACTTCCCGCCGGCACAGCCACCACTGGTCCTAGCTCCCAGCCCCACTTCCCGCCAGCACAGCCACCACTGGTCCTAGCTCCCAGCCCCACTTCCCACCAGCACAGCCACCACTGGTCCTAGCTCCCAGCCCCACTTCCCCACAGCACGGCCACCACTGTTCCTAGCTCCCAGCCCCACTTCCCGCCGGCACAGCCACCACTGGTCCTAGCTCCCAGCCCCACTTCCCCACAGCACAGCCACCACTGGTCCTAGCTCCCAGCCCCACTTCCCACCGGCACAGCCACCACTGGTCCTAGCTCCCAGCCCCACTTCCCGCCAGCACAGCCACCACTGGTCCTAGCTCCCAGCCTCACTTCCCCACAGCACAGCCACCACTGGTCCTAGCTCCCAGCCCCACTTCCCGCCAGCACAGCCACCACTGGTCCTAGCTCCCAGCCTCACTTCCCCACAGCACAGCCACCACTGGTCCTAGCTCCCAGCCCCACTTCCCGCCAGCACAGCCACCACTGGTCCTAGCTCCCAGCCCCACTTCCCCACAGCACAGCCACCACTGGTCCTAGCTCCCAGCCCCACTTCCCGCCGGCACAGCCACCAGTGGTCCTAGCTCCCAGCCCCACTTCCCCACAGCACAGCCACCACTGGTCCTAGCTCCCAAGGTGTCCAGAGCTGTCCCTCCTCCCCATCTGCAGGGACCAGTCCTGGGCTGTGCCCGATCCCTGTGGCAATCGCTTACCAGCCCTCTCGGCCGTCCCATGTCGCCTCCTGCCCACTTCCCAGTGACCTCTCAAACACATAAGCCAGGTCATGCCAGCCCCTGCTCTGGGGGTTTCCTACTGCACTTGCATAAAATTCAAAGCCCTCCAGGCCCTGCAGGCCCTCTGTGACCTGTGGCCTGGCCCCTTCTCAACCTGATGGCGTGCTGTTCTGTTCCTTTAACAAAAGTGTTTATTTATTTTTATAGAGAGAGAGGAAGGGAGAGGGAGAGAGAAAGAGAGAATCACTGATCGGCTGCCTCCTGCACCCCCACCCCCATTGGGGATAGAGCCCACAATCCGGACATGTGCCCTGGCGTGATCTTGTGGTGCATGGGGCGATGCTCAACCAACCAAGCCTCACCGGCCAGGGCTATTCTGTTCCTTTTTAACTGTCTCCTTGCCACAGAGCCTCTGGTCACGTTCCCGGCATGCCATGGGCTGCCCTTCGTTCTTCAAGGACATTACACCTGCTGCCCCCACCCCTGAAGGCCTTGCTCTCTCCTTGGGTGGTTCCTCTTTCCCCGCCATGTCTGTCGTCAATGTCATGTTCGCGGCCGGGACTCTCCTCGTGTCTACAGACACTCCACTTTATCACAGCCCAATGCGTCTTTCCTTCCAGACCTCCGTGCGGTTGAGATTTACTTATTTGTTTTAGTTTGTATCATCGGTGTCTCCATTAGAATTAGTGAACTGGGCAAGGACAAGGGTCACATTTGTGTTAGACACTTTGATGGCCCTGGGGATTGATGGGCTCTTCAGCAAATGCCCCCAATGCAAACCCTCATCAGGAAGCCCCCAGACTGGAAATTAAAACACATTTTCTGATAAAACACTAGAACACTTAATGATGGTGCTCCCGGGTTTCGTAAGGGTGTGGAGAAAGGCATATTTTAATAAGTTGCTGAGAGGCAAACATTGCTACATTTCTGGAGGGTAGTTTTGCAATATGTACCGAAATTTTAAAAAAATCACAATAAAATTATCCTATATAATATGCAAATTGACCCTCACAACCTCGCATCAGATGGCTGCTCCCATGTGGTCAAAGATGGCCACCACAAGATGGCTGGCAGGGGAGGGTAGTTGTGGGTGATCAGGCCAGCAGGGGAGGGAAGTTGGGGGTGACCAGGCCTGCAGGGGAGGGCAGTTGGGGGGGGGACCAGGCCTGCAGGGGAGGGCAGTTGGGGTGACCAGGCCTGCAGGGAGGGGGCAGTTGGGGGCGATCAGGCCAGCAGGGGAGCAGTTAGGCGTCGATCAGGCTGGCAGGGGAGTGGTTAGGGGCCATCAGGCAGGCAGGCAGGCAGGTGAGCAGTTGGGAGCCAGCGGTCCTGGATTGTGAGAGGGATGTCCGACTGCCAGTTTAGGCCCCGCAGTCAGACAACCCCCAAGGGGGTCCCAGATTGGAGAGGGTGCAGGCTGGGCTGAGGGACATCCCCCAGTGCACGAATTTCGTGCACCAGGCCTCTAGTTTACGACAATATTGTTTATGGTAATGAAGAAAGGGAAATGACCAGAAGCTCCAGAAAAGAGCTGAAGTCAAATCCATGATGGTAACTTCATGTAGGGGAACCTACGTGGCGCTTCACAATTACGATGTAAATCTGTACTCGCCCACCTCGCAAGGCGTCCCCACCTCATCGTTCACGGGAAAGAGCAGGAGACTAAGTAGGAGCACGACCCCATGCAGGCACAAGGCGAGTGCGGCTTACGCATGGGAACGGCCAGTCTCCTGTGACTCCTCGCCGCAACCCTAGGCGTGGGCATCGATGGCCGGTGAACTTCTGAGTAGTGTTGGTTTTTTTCTTTTTCTTTTTTTTTTTTTTTAATATATTTTATTGATTTTTTACAGAGAGGAAGGGAGAGGGATAGAGAGTTAGAAACATCGATGAGAGAGAAACATCGATCAGCTGCCTCCTGCACACCCCCTACTGGGGATGTGCCCTCAACCAAGGTACATGCCCTTGACCGGAATCGAACCTGGGACACTTCAGTCCGCAGGCCGACGCTCTATCCACTGAGCCAAACCGGTTTCGGCTGGTCTTTTTCTTTAAACTCTCCTTCCTCTTCGTCGTCTGTGTCCTCCTCAGCTCTGAGAATGTGCGGTAACAAGTGTGTCCACAATGAGAGTGAGACAGAGCCCCTTCTGTTTGGAGGGAGAAAAAGCCGATCTCCTCCATTTCCCGTCCTGAACGAGGCGCCGAGGACACGGAGACGATGGGCGAGAACAGCTGCCCGTGTCCAACGCTTGCGCCCCGGCCCAGCAAACACCAGGCCTCCCTCAACCCATCGCTCTGGGCACCTGAGACCAAAACCAACCGCCACTCTCAGCAGCCCCCTCCCTGCCCTGGGGGAGGGAGAGAGATGGACAGAGGGAACAATGGGGGACGGGGGGGGGGGGGGCGGGGGGGACCCGTGGCTTCCCTTCCTGCCTGGGAATGCACCCAGAGCAGCCTAGGTAGTAGCGGGGTGTGAGCGTGGTGGCTGAGACAGACCCGTGGCGAAGGCTTCCCCCGCCAGGCTGATGAAAGCTGTGACATAATTGCAAGACCCAGGATGCTTGGGACCTAATGGGACGTCCGTGCAATTGAACTCCCGAGCAGCTGTCATTCATTTTGGGGTAAATTTTGTGAATGAATCCCTGGATGTCTTTTTCTTTTTCTTTTTTCTTTTTTTCTTTTTTAAACTCGGTTTCCTTTTGCACTCGAGGACGTCTGCCTCAGTGAGAGGTCAAACCTTTAAGACTAGTCAGGAGGCAATCCTTTCAAAGCGTGGCGTGGGGAATATTTTTTTAATTCAAGTTTGATGAGTGTTGTCAGGGCAGCAAATTACAGCTGTATTGCCCTAGCCGGTTTGGCTCAGTGGATAGAGCGTCGGCTTGTGGATTGAAGGGTCCCGGGTTCGATTTTGGTCAAGGGCATGTACCTTGGTTGTGGGCACATCCCCAGTAGGAGGTGTGCAGGAGGCAGCTGATCGATGTTTCTAGCTCTCTCTCTCTCTCCCTTCCTCTCTGAAATCAATGAAAATATATTTTTTAAAAAAATTACGGATGTATTGTCAGGGACTTTCTGGCTCACAACCGAACACAGAGCCGGTGCTTTTACTCTGTCCTGTTCAGAGGGTTTCCGGTCCCCGGCTTTCCGTGCGGGCAGCTCTTGGAGGTGCGGCCGGGCCCTGACTGACTGATCAGAGCATGCATGTCGGGGTGCAGGGGCGCATGGAAAGGACAGGGAGCTGCAGCCACTTAATGGTCTTTTCCTGCCTCAGCCTCGCACGTGGGCAGTGGCTCTGTAGCGCGGTAACTGCACGGAGGTGCCCCCGCGCGAGGTAGGGAGCCTGGGGGATCCGTCCTTCTGCAGGAGTGAGAGCTCAGATCACAACGGCAGGCCCAGATCACAAGCAAACCCCCCGCGAGGGGCTGGTGGCGGTGCCATGGCGGTCCTCAGCCCAGACCCAGCGCCGTGACCGCAGGCGTGGGAAACTCCAGACCAGGCGCCCTCAAACTACGGCCCGCGGGCCACATGCGGCCCGCCGAGGACATGGATCCGGCCCGCCGGGGGCCGCTGCCTGTCCTGCTTAGCAGCCGACGCGTCCCGGGCCCGCAGTGCGCATCGGAATTTGTTCATAGTTTTTTTTTAAACTATAGTCCGGCCCTCCCACGGTCTGAGGGACAGGGAACTGGCCCCCTGTTTAAAGAGTTTGAGGACCTCTGCTCCAGACACTGCAGGATGAAGGGGCGGGCGCTGATCAGAACCCCCCAAGCTCCCCAGCGCATGCACGTCTCCTCGGCTTTGAAATTGGTCCCCAGCCCGGGGAGCGGAGCACACACCGTCTGTCAGAGTCCCTGAGTGAATCCCAGGAAGGAGGGTTGAGTCTGGCTGAGATGTCGCGTCGCAGGCATCACGGAACGTGGCCGTCAGCGAGCGCACTGTGCCCGGGGCTGCGAGGTTGGAGCTCGGACTCCAGGGCCGCATCGCGCTTCCTGGGAGGCGTGACCCGACAGTCAGTCAGCACGAGTTGGGGGGTCCTCCCAGCCGGCCGGCCGGGTGCAGCTCCTCCAGGGCATGGACGCTCCCCTCCGGGGCCTCCGAGTCCAAAGCCAGGGGGACCGGGCCTGGCGCCGGGGTAAGGCCTCTCAGTAGAAACGAAGATTAAAAACTATTCCCTCCTTCCCTCCCATTGCCACCATTCCCTTCTGCTCCAGCTCCCCCAGCCTCTCTCTCTCCCTCTCTCTCCCCCTCTCTCCATTTCCCTCTCTCCCTCCCTCTCTCCATCTTCCTCTCTCTCTCTCACTCTCTCTCTCTTCCTCTCTCCCTCCCTCTCTCCATCTTCCTCTCTCTCTCTCACTCTCTCTCTTCCTCTCTCCCTCCCTCTCTCCCTTTTCCTCTCTCCCTCCCTCTCTCCACCTTCCTCTCTCTCTCTCTTTCTCTCCCCCTCTCTCTCCATTTTCCTCTCTCCCTCTTCCTCTCTCCCTCCCTCTCTCCATCTTCCTCTCTCTCTCTCCCTCTCTCTCTCCCCCTCTCTCTCCATTTTCCTCTCTCCCTCTTCCTCTCTCCCTCCCTCTCTCCATCTTCCTCTCTCTCTCCCCCCCTCTCTCTCCCCCTCTCTCTCCATTTTCCTCTCTCCATCTTCCTCTCTCCCTCCCTCTCTCCATCCTTCCTCTCTCTCTCTTTCTCTCCCCCCTCTCTCTCCATTTTTCTCTTTCCCTCCCTCTCTCCCTCCCTCTCTCCATCTTCCTCTCTCCCTTCCTCTCTCTCTCTCCCCCGCCCTCCCTCTCCATACAAACAGTTATCTTCCTGAAAATGCCATTACAGAACAGAAGAGAGGGTACTTTGCGGCTGGCCGGCTGAGAGGCACCCCCTGTCCGTGGGCTTTATCTCAGTGCTGACAGGGCTGACTGGTGGCTCGTCCTTTGTTTAAACTGACTGCTCTGCCCTGAGGCCCCTCTGGCTGTGACGTCTCAGACACACGCCAGGCTGAGCGACACCCACCGGCGGCCTGCCACCTGCCCTGAGCCTGAGCGCCTCGGGGCAGAGACCAGGGTCGGGTGGGTGAGTGGGTTCCAGCGTCCGCGGTGCTTCTGGGCATCGACTGTCACTCGGGCCTTGAACAGAGCTCCTGCCCCCCGCCCCCCCGGCCCCCAAACTGTGCGGCAGGTGTGAGGCGCAGGGTGATACAAAGCAAGGCCGGGCTCAGGCGGCCCCTGGCCAGGCCCCCGGACAGGCCGTGCGGCTGCGGAGCCATTCGTTCAGGTGCTGAGCCTGGGGCGGCCCCGGGTCCGACAGCCGCTCTCAGTGGCCGCTGCTGGACAGCCTGCTGTGGGCCTCGCGGGCCACCAGGGCGCTGGCGAGGGGGCCCCCCAAGTCACACAGCCCCTCGAAGCTCACGGCCGGCTCTGACACGGGCACAGCGCGTGGTCTCGGAGGGACCCCAAACCCGCCCCGGCTGCGGGCAGACGCGTTCCGTGGCTGCGACGTGAATAAACGGCCTCTGTCAAAGGAGGCCCGGCTGCGGTGCCTTCCAGGGAGGCGCTGGCTGTGTCCAGCTTTCTTTTATTTTTTTATTTTATTTTATTTTATTTTTTAAAATATATTTTATTGATATTTTACAGAGAGGAAGGGAGAGGGATAGAGAGCTAGAAACATCGATGAGAGAGAAACATCGATCAGCTGCCTCCTGCACACCCCCCACTGGGGATGTGCCCGCAACCAAGGTCCATGCCCTTGACCGGAATCGAACCCGGGACCCTTCAGTCCGCAGGCCGACGCTCTATCCACTGAACCAAACCGGTTTTGGCCAGCTTTCTTTTAAAGAATACATCTGTATTGGTTTCAGAGAGGAAGGGAGCGGGAGAGCGAGAGAAACGCAATGATGTGAGGGCATCATGGATCGGCCCCCTCCTGCACGACCCGCACTGGGATCGGGCCCGCGGCCCAGGCAGGTGGACGCTCAGCCCTGAGCCCGCACGGTCCAGCTCCGGCCTCGGCCGTGGCTCTTCGCTCGGCGAGAAGGGCCCTCCCTTTAAGCCCTGAGCCTCCAGGCGCTGCAACTTGCCGTCTCACAGCAAAGGGCACCCACGCTGCACGGCTGCGTGCATTTTCCGGGGGTGACAGCGTGGGAATGGAAACCCCTTTAAACTACGCGCAGGGCACCCAGGAGCTAAACCCAAAGCTCATAAAACACAAGCCCGCTTTCCAATGGGAGGGGACGTCGCCTCTCGCTGCTCTGCCTTCCCGGCGCTACCGCCCTGCACTCAGGCCCAGAGGGAGCGCTTTGCCCCACCCGGGCCTCTCCCCTGCAGCCTGCACCTCACCTCCCCACGGCCTTGGCCTGCCTCCTGCCCATCAGCAGCGCCAGGCCCCTCCCTCCCCGGGACAGGCGGGATGTTTTCTCAGCTGCCCTCAGTCCTGGTTCTGGCAGGAGGAGGGGCGGTGCGGGGGAGGCTTCCGGAAACAAGGTCTCGGGCTGCCTGGGAACCAGCGCTTGGAATCATGACTCCACTGGGAGGTAAGGTCCTCCCGCATCCCTTCCTTGTCGTTGCACACATTGCCGGGGCCGCAGCGTCTGACCTCAGTGCCTCGCAGATCGGTCTTCCCCTGAGTCCTTGGCCTTCCAGGAGCATCCACATCTGGACGCACTCGCTGTGGCGGACACTCCTCCGGGGCAGCGCGGCCCCAGCAGCAGAGGGGGGGCGGGCGGGCGGGACCCGAGCTGTAGCCGGAGGGAAGGGTCAGCGCGCGTTTAATGTAAATACTCATGCGTACCATTGCGCTGCCGAGGCGATTTCCTCGGAGGGGAGCTTGCTCAGGAGCTCGCCGTGGGGACCTTTCTTCTGGGACAGGAAGAGTTTCCATGGCTACCCTTTGTGCCCGCCTCTCAGCACCTGTCCTGAGCCTCAGTGCAGCCAGCCTCTCAGGCGTGGTTCATATTCTGTTTTAAAAAAATCGTTATTGTTGAGAGTATTACAGATGTCCCTGCATTGGCCCCCTCCACCCTGTTCCCGCCCTGCCCCAGGCTCTCACCACCCTATGGTCTGTGTCCACAGGCAATGCACACCTATATATATAAAAGCCTAAGCAACCAGCCGACTGGCCGACTGGCCAGCAGCTACGACGCACAATGACCACCAGGGGGCAGACGCTCAATGCAGGAGTGGAAGCCACGGGCATGGAAACATGGAGCAGACTGATGAATCTCAGAGGGAAGCGGGGAGGGGGAGGAGGGAAGAGATTAACCAAAGATCTTATATGCATACTAGAGGCCCGGTGCACGGCCCAATCCCCGGAGGCCAGGCCGAGGGACCCCACTGGTGCACGAATCCATGCACCGGGCCTCTAGTATGCATGTAAGTTCTTTGGTTAATCTCTTCCCACCCTTCCTCCCCCCTTCCCTCTGAGATTCCTCAGTCTGTTCCATGTTTGCATGCCTCTGGTCTATTTCATTCATCAGTTTATTTTGTTCATTAGATTCCTGGTTCATTTATTTTGATTTTTAGCATCAATTGTTGATAGATATGCATTTATTGACATTTTATTGTTCATATATCTTCTTCCTCTTCTTCTTCACCTTCTCCTCCTCCTCCATCTTCTCCCTCTTCCTCTTCTTAAAGAACCAGGCGTGGTTAATGTTCATCTCACTTTTCTACAATACGGATCAAGAGCTAGAGCTCCTCAGGGCGCGTCCCCCTCACCCCAGCCCAGAATACTCGCCTTAAGGGCAAGTGCAAGCAAAGGCTTTGCGTGGACTCAAAGCGAAGGGCATGGTTGGCCATTCTTCCTGCTCCTGTTTCTAGTCTGGCCGAGGGCAGGTCCCTGGAGCTATAACTAACTGGGTCCCTTGCCGTTTATGTATTTAAGGGGCCAAGTGACATTAGGGCGTGAGTAGCTCTTTTGCGGAAATGAGGCAAAGCAAGTGCCTTTTCTTTATAGCTGCCCCGAACCCACAGCGAGTGATCCCCTTTTTATTCGCAGGACGCATTCCCTGCAAAGGCCTCCAAGGTCAGGTATGGAACCGTGCAGAACGCGTGACCTTGACGACAGCTGCCATTCCAGTTCTGGAGAGCATCCGGCAGAAATGGGGAAGGCCCATTTGGACGCTGGACTGACTTTTGAGTCATTATTAGACACCAGTGTTCCAAGGCAGCTGATCCCCGAGCAAGCTGGTGGGTAGAGGAGCAGGGGCTGGACATGCCTGGGTCCCACTCACTCTCTGCCACTGTGTGACCTCCCCGGCATGGCATCTCCTGGGGGTCAGTGAGGCAGCCAGGATCGGCTTACATTAGACACCGGAGCATCGGCGCTTTATCGAAATTTCCCTGCGTCCTCCCTCAGTAATGTGGAGTCGTCACTAACAGACAGCTATCCGGCTTCTCTTGCATCCACGAGTGGCCGCGTGACTGGTTCTCTCCAATCAAACATGAAAAGGGGGGGTAGCCACTGTCAGGCCGAGGTTTTCAGGTGGGTGGGGGTCTCTGCTCCCCCTTCCCCTCTCCCCCTGGCTGGAAGCAGACTCAGGGCATAGTGGCAGCTCAGAAGGAAGGACCGGATCCCTACCTCACCTAGGGGAGGGAAAGCACCCGCCGTGACCAGGAAAACCTTCACGGGCTTATTTGTCGCGATAGCCAGTGTGGCCCGAAGACACCAGTGAGATGGTGCTTGGTGTTTGTATCTTTTTATTTATTTATTTATTTTTATTTTTTAAAATATATTTTAATTGATATTTTACAGAGAGGAAAGGAGAGGGAATAGAGAGTTAGAAACATCGATGAGAGAGAAACATCGATCAGCTGCCTCCTGCACACCTCCTACTGGGGATGTGCCCGCAACCAAGGTACATGTCCTTGGCCGGAATCGAACCTGGGACCTTTCAGTCCGCAGGCTGACGCTCTATCCACTGAACCAAACCGGTTTCGGCGGTGTTTGTATCTTAAGAGGATGAGCAATTCATTCGGAAGAAAGCCAGGGATGCCGTTACCGTGAACATTCGCCGCACAGGAGGGCGGAGAAGCTGCTAGAGAGCCAGAGGGAGCTCCAGGCCCCGGTTCCACCGCAGCGGAGGGACGCTGGCATGTCCAGGCCCACTCGCCCGAGCTCTGAAATGCGCGCTTCCTCTTGCCCTCACCGTGGCGCGACAACTCGGCGAATGGACGCCTCCTTTCCAGTCTGACTGTATCTTAGGACGTGGGCGCGTCTGCCTCTGCTCTGATGTCTGTGGTAGAGGGAGAGGCTGTGAGCGCATGTGCAGCGAGCCCGGGGAATCAGTATCGGAGCTCACTCCGTGAGTCGAGGCGTTTGTGTTTGTCTTACGAAAGGACGCTGCACATTCCAGCTAATTTGGGTCTCGGATGCTTCCTAGATGTAGCCAGCACCCGGGCAAGAACTACGAGGGACCTGATGTTATGGGACTTCGTTGCGGTGAGGAAAATCCTAAAATCCTAAACTCTCACAAGGTATGAGATAATAAAAACAACAGTTAAATTAGGTCACGTGGCTTATTAATAGAAACCCATGCATGGTCACTGGTGTGGTCGCAACAACAACGCTCGTTTCCAGGAGCACAGATGTTAAACGGCTTTGCTTCTCCAGATGTGCTCGCACGGGGCCCGTCCCCACGGAGCCATGTGCAGCCGCCAGCACGCTGTCCTCTCGGCGGACAGAGAGGCACTTACTTATTCCAGTTGCCCAACATCTTTGCTTTCCTCCAACAAAGACGGAAACAGAGCTCTTGCTATGCGTCGGGTTTCACAGGAGTGACCTGTAGTATTCACTCCATCGGCACGTCCTGGCGCCTGCGGAGAGGGGCTGCACTGTTCTCCGACGAACCCGGGCGGTCCCACGTCCGTGGCGCGGCCTGGCGCAATACCTGTTTACTGCGGGATGCTCACCACGCCCTGCGAGCGCCTCCCGCAGAGCGGTAACAGACGGACTTTATCTTTGCTCTTTCCTGTTCGGCGTGTTAGCACCATCGTAAGGGAACCACAAACCCATTGAACAATCCCGCTGAGCAGACCGAGCCTTCTGTATGGCAAGATCAGCGGACACGGGAAAGTTTCCTGAAGTTCTGTAATCGTAGAGACTCTCAGGTTCCCCCCCCCTTTATGCCTTGTTATCAACATAAGCTCTAATTTAAAAAATGTGCCTTTCTCAGGAAATCATCCCACCTTTCATGCAAACTGTTTTGAGTGCTCTCCTTTTTTGGTCTAGGAGGGGTAGTAATTCTTGTGATGGAGACGTCTAAGGCAGGATGGGCTCAGATCCCCTTACTGGTACATGAGAGGAAAGGAAGAGGACGCATCGTTCATCCATTGATTTAATTCAATGAACACATGCTCACTGGGCATCGAGAGTGCCAAACAGAATGCGAGGAGGCCCTGCACCTCCAGGCGTAGATAAAGCCGACCTGGTACGAGCTACGACAGGAATTAACAGGTTCAGGAACAAATAACTTCAAATGTGATGAGTGTTGCAAGAGGGAAAGTAACAGGACTCCAGAGGCTGGTGGGGTATCGATTGCTTTATTTAGAGACTAGTGGCCCGGTGCACGAATTCACGCACATTGAAAGGAAATTAATTAGAAGAAATATTTTAATATTGCTATTCACCCTTTCTCTATAACAGAAATGTCAGAGATGAAAGAAAATCAGTAAAATGTATATGAAAATAATATATAAATTGATTAATAAATAAACAATAACAACAACAACAAAGACATGATAAAAAGCACAAAAACATGATATAAAAACAACATGGATAAAAACAATGACTGACAAATTGATTAAACTTATGCTAACACTGAGGCCAGTGTCAGACGGGGACAAATCAATTCTTGGACTCAGAACGGCTTCTCCTCCACAGATCCTGTTAATACTTGAGCTCTGATTATGTTAGGTCGCAATCTTTTGATAGTAAATCTAGTACCACTACAAAGACCCCATTTACTATTAAGATTTCTCAGTGGCATGATGATTGCACCCACTTTCAATTCTAATTTACGACCGGGCATTCCTGAAGAAGTAATACTTTTAAGAAATTCAATGGGGAAATTTTTCCTTTTCAGCACCATCCATTGAATCTAGTATTATTGTTGATTACACTGTCATCTCTGAGTCTTAATGCAATATCCGTTCCCCAGCCTCTTCCACCATGTGGGAAAAGAATAGGATACGTCATTGCATCTAATGTAGGAAACGGGATACTGATTTGTTTTTGTTTTTTAAAATATATTTTATTGATTTTTTACAGAGAGGAAGGGAGAGGGATAGAGAGTTAGACACATCAATGAGAGAGAAACATTGATCAGCCGCCTCCTGCACACTCCCCAATGGGTATGTGCCCCCAACCAAAGTACATGCCCTTGACCAGAATCGAACCTGGGACCCTTGAGTCCGCAGGCCAACGCTCCAGCCACTGAACCAAACCGGTCAGGGAGGGTCACTGATTTGTTTCATTTTAGTGGCATTCGGATTATTGGGATCTGGTTTACAATGAATGAGCAAGTCCCTTTCAAAAGGAGGTCCTCTATCTTCGTTTCTGAATATGACGGCAACTTCAGTTACACCATTTACTTCTTTTCAGGCGGGTCACGTTTCTAAGCTTTCTAAATCTCTGTTTTCCGGCTAATGAAAAGAAAATAGGATCCCACCGAGTCTCCTATCTACCTACTTACTCCAGGACTTCTGTGAGGATCAAATGAGATGAGGCCCGGGAAAACGCTGCGCAGACATTTGGTTACAGTGCAAAGTGTTTCCACCTGAAGCTAGTCGTCTCTAGGGAGCGGAAGCCAGGTGTTGCTACTTGATGTCATTACCTGGACGGTCGGACACTTAGCGTATTAGCCTTTTATATAGGTGGATATTTCCTTAAGTTGGCAGAACTCAGGGATACCATGAAATTAACACACCATTAGTAGAGTATTTTTAAGGCGTACTGAGTTATAAACCAAATATAATATGCAGACTGAATTAGCTTTCAGACATTAAAGAATCTCAAATTCGGATAAAGATGGATGCTCTTTCTGACTTGGTGGACTATGGCAAAATGGGCAACAAAAGGGGTACCACACAACAAAAATAATGACAATTTTCTATGAGCAAAAGCTTGCTAGGGCTTACTGCGTTTTACTCGTTCCCCCCGCCCCCCACCCCGTTGTGTATAAGGTAACAGTACCGAGAAATGGAATTCCAAGTTTAATTATGCTCCCACCAACAAAGCAAAAGAAAGAAAACCACGCCAAGGGCCACCTCCTCTCTATGATCATTTAAAACTGGACAACACAGATGGTGATTATTTGATTGTGAAAATTGGGTTGTAAAATGAATATCTTCAAAAATGTCAAGAGTAAATGCCCTTTTACAGGCAAACACGGGGCTGAATGAATTCCAACAGCATGCTGTCCAAGGCTCTTCACTCCGGGTGAATTGAGCTTAAAGGGAAATTTGTCTCTGGGAGAGTGTTGGGTAGCATCAAGGCACACTTGACTGAGAAGAGGAGATTAGGGGCTCTTGAATGCTTTATATGGTTTACAGTTGAGAACACGGTGTGGGGTTCTGCGTTCTGAGGTGTAAAGAATCTGTATACCTATGTCGTGGGAAAAGCACGAAACCCAGTTAATGGGACCAGGTAGTTCAAGAGCCAAGCTGATCTCATCCGTCTTTACTTTCTGAATGAGACTGGGAAAGCTAAAAAGCTGCCAAGAAAAATGGGTTCATCTTTAACAACCCAACCACCCGCCTTTAAAAATAGGCTATAATCTGGTCATGAGATACAAGCTTCAAGAATACATCTGCGAATGGTACACAGCTCCCTTAGCTGCGTAGGGATGGAAGGGGGTGCAAATAATGCAACTTCACAGTGAAATACAGCACCAATTCCACTCCAGCTCTCCTTTCTGTGTGTGCGGGAGAGAACTCTGAACAACATGTGGATGCGAGTAAGCACACGGTTGGAAAGGACAGTAGAAGAAAAAGTTAGGGTTGAGATCTACATGAGGAAAAGTAAGTTTCTTCCTCAGATGGCCTTTTCTCCTCCGGAAGCGATGGAGGACATTTGGATACATAAGCAAGGGCTAAGTAATACTCTTTTCTTCTTGTTGACATTCCAGGCTGGTTCACTGGAAGGAGACAATTCTGATGGTCCTTAGGGTCACTGAACAGATTTCTCCCCTTAAACGGGGCAACGTTTCCACCTGTTGGCCACGTGGAAGTGGATGAGATGGGGAAGCAGTCAGGGAAACAGGCCTGGGCCACGGGGCCAATCCCGTTTTCCTCCCAGGGAAGGACTGACTGTCCAGGACACTGGGATCCAATGGGAGGGACGTACTCAAGTCGTTGTAGGATTTCCCTTCAGCCAGACCTCGGGTGGTTCTGAATGATGGGTGTCCTGAAGCTCAGCTGTCATTTTGATGTGT
This sequence comes from Plecotus auritus, assembly GCF_963455305.1. Lineage (NCBI taxonomy): Eukaryota > Metazoa > Chordata > Mammalia > Chiroptera > Vespertilionidae > Plecotus > Plecotus auritus. Next base: position 1,821,984 of record NC_137782.1, on the reverse strand, counting down.
TTGTGGGAGGATGCGAGTACTGACTGCATTTACCTGCGCTGCCATCTTCCATGGAAATTTCAAACAAAGACTCTTCTTTGAAAGAAAGACTTCCTAACCGATACTATCTGAAGCACTAGTTGATCTTTCCAGGAAAGAAAGTCCACCAGCCGAATTTCACAGGCAGAGACAATTGGAAGTGACCACTCCAGGCCACACGTGCAGTCATAGTGCCAATTGCTTTGAAATCTGGTATCCCACATTTGGTTTTATATATGACCTGTGTTTATTGCGCATTAAGATACTTTATCCAATTTAGTCATCCATCTGTAGATATTCCAAGAGTCTGTTGTGAAAAAATATCTTAAATGCTTCATGTTTCTGAGAAATGCTTTGGTGCACAGCCTTCCCCGGAATGTCTCATCGGTAGCTCTGTACCAGATTCACGCTTCACACAGCCCGATGTTGAATCACAGCCCTTCTATTTTTCATAATCAGCTATTCTTTCATTTCTGTTAGGCAGAGGGAAGGATTGTGAAAATACTTCGGTTACAAGGGTTGACTCTTAGGTTACAATTGACGTTGCTTCTTTTTCTGATTTGTTCGGCCCATTAGAGTTTATTTCAGAGAGCTCTACAGAAAACAAACAACACACGGATACAGCTCCCCCCTCCACCGCCACCCCCCAAAGAAAACAACAAGCAAAGAAGGCACAGGCTCAGGGAGATGAAGACAGCCTCACTAATGAGTCCCCAACTGATTAAAAATAAACACATTTCTGTTCCTGGAACAGTGTAAGGAGCATTTGTTGCCACAAACAGTTTAACTTCAGCAAAAATAAAGAGTTGCCCTCAAACCTGTGATGGGAGAGCAAGCAGCACTGCAGCTAATTGTTTCCCAGGTGCCCCTAGTCTGAATTTAGAAATGCGCTACCGCCGGCGCCGTGTGGAATGGGCCCATGTCCGGGCCCGGCTGCAGGGTGAGCCGTCGTCCCAGCTGCCTCCAAGGGGACACCGTGTCACCACCGAGCCGGGGCGTTCCCCAGTGGCCCCGACTTCACTGACGGAGCCCACAGTGTAACCTGGGGCCAAGCACTTGGGCCCCAGAGTCAGGACCATCTGGGTGAGAATCTCGGTCCTGCTTGTGTGACTAGGTCGGGCGACTGGTGTCGGTCCGCTCTGTCTGTGTGACAAACTGCCCCCAGATTTAGCAGCTTAAACAATGGTGCATTGGCTCATGATCTGGTGGACTGGCAATTCAGAGGGGCTCAGCCGGACGGTTAGTTTATGTTTCTCAGAGGAACCAGGGCCTTTGGCGGGGGGGGGGGGGGGCCTTCACCAGGTACTCTCTCTTCATCTAACGAGCCAGCCAGGTCCTCTATCTGGTGGCCGAAAGTTCCCAGCGGCAGGAGAGGGTCAGTCCCAACAAGCGAGCATCCTTTAAGCCTTGACTTGTATTCCACGGGCTATTGTCCCATTAGCTGAAGCGGGTCGCATGGCCACGCCCAGATGTAAGGCTAGAGACATAGACCCCACCTCAAACGGGTGTGCCTACAGGGAGTTGTGACCCCATTTGGGAGCCTAGAAGCCACCGTCTGCCACCCCACTTCTCTAAGCTCCTGGTTCTCACTGGGGCATGAGGGTATCATAGTATCTACAGCCAAGGTCCTTGTGAAGGTTAAATGAAGTGATTCCTGTAAAGGGCTCTAGGGAGCGTGTGTGGATGACTTTGCGAGGGACTGATGCTTAGCTGGTCTCAGCTACTTGTTATAACTGACGTTCAAAGGTTCTCATTAGCGTGTTAACCATTTAGAAACAGTCACTCCCCTACCTACCCGGAAAGCAGATGGCTTCCTCTTTTACATCTTAAGCGTTTTCTCTTATTGGTAACAATGACTGGGTCTGATGGTGGGACTCCAGGCAGAGTTCTTTTCTCTGTTTTATACCTTTTCCGTGATGGGGTTAGAGAGCTTTTATAATCAAAGGAAAACACTGAGCCCGCCTCAGTTTTCAGACAAAGTTCTTTTTGAAATACTTCCGGGATTCTAAACAGTTTTGCGCTTGTTTGTAAAGTTGACGGTCAGTCCTCAACATTTCCTTCGTTACCAGGCTCAGCGGTACCAGCTTTCTCACCACGCCCCGAGGATTCCCTTGACAGGTGCAAGCTCCCTGCCCGCCTGCTTTTTTTGAGAGATTAGAGCAGCCGTGGGCAAGCTACGGCCCGCGGGCCGGATCCGGCTGTTCTATCCGGTTCTCTTGCTCTCCCCTCCGCTCCTTTACTTTGAATTTATATTAGTTCACACAAACACTCCATCCATGCTTTTGTTCCGGCCCTCCGGTCCAGTTTAAGAGCCCATTGTGGCCCTCGAGTCAAAAAGTTTGCCCACCCCTGGATTAGAGCTTCCTAATTTCAAAATGCCTGAAGGTTACATTGGAACAAGTGTTGTTCGTGTGATAGTACAGTTGAAACTCCGTTTAGCTCTCTGGCCTGCTGGAAGTTGGGTTCGGTACATTTAAAGTGACCTCGACGAGGATGGCGTTGGGGTATTCATATAAATTCAAAGGAGACTGTTAGAGGAGCAATCGGGGATAAATGAATTAAACGTCCCTGGAAGTTTAAATTTATCTTCCATATTTGTGAGAAAGTGTAAATATTATAGCTGCAATTGGGGCGGTGGGACTAGACAGATGTGTATGTGGAGAACTTTCAGAGAATGACCAGCACATGCCCTGTCTTCGGGGATCTGAACAGCAGGTCGACCCCACTTCTCCCGGTATGGTCATGGACTAGTTTGTGTGCGTTCACCAGAGTGGTCTTTCACCAGTCCAGCTGTTTTGGGGGCCCTGGCCCTGTCCCTTGATTAGGCCTGGGGGGCAGGCACCAAGACTCTGTCCACACTTTCTCAGCGGAGCCTCCTCTGCTGTGTCCATGCTTCTCCCCATCTATGACCCCCCTCCCAGCTTGCTCTGAGTTCCTGCTCCAGCGTGGGCAGATAGGGTACCCAGGCCAGTGATAAAGGAGCGCAAATATTTTAGGTTTTGCAGGTCATATGATCTCTGTCATAATTCCTCCCCTAGCCCTAACCATAACCCTAGCCCTAACCCTAGCCCTAAACCTAGCCCTAGCCCTAGCCCTAATCCTAACCCTAGCCCTAGCCCTAACCCTAACCCTAGCCCTAACCCTAACCCTAACCCTAACCCTAACCCTAGCCCTAGCCCTAGCCCTAACCCTAACCCTAGCCCTAACCCTAACCCTAACCCTAACCCTAACCCTAACCCTAACCCTAACTGCAGCCCTAGCCCTAGCCCTAGCGCTAACCCTAACCCTAACCCTAACCCTAACCCTAACCCTAACCGTAGCCCTAGCCCTAACCCTGGCCCTACCCTAACCCTAACCCTAACTGCAGCCCTAGCCCTAGCCCTAGCGCTAACCCTAACCCTAACCCTAACCCTAACCCTAACCCTAACCGTAGCCCTAGCCCTAACCCTGGCCCTAACCCTAACCCTAACCCTAGCCCTAGCCCTAGCCCTAGCCCTAACCCTAACCCTAACCCTAACCCTAACCCTAACCCTAACCTTAACCCTTTAGGGTGAAAGTAGCCCAGGACATTATGTGATAAGTGGGCATGGCTGTGCTCCAGTAAATCTTTATTGACAAAAATAGGGGGCCAGCCAGCTTTGGATCTAGAAGAACTCTGGCCTGGAATCTTCTAGTCTTTTCTCTCTTCAAGCCCAGCGCACATTTTTTTACTTAGCATATGTTTTGCTCAGGTCCTCAGAGGACCTAGATTTATGCAAATTGAGGTCAGAGCACTTGGCAGCCCAGACCCATTTGCAGAAGATACTGGTCTGTTCAGAGCCTCGCCAGGGCATGCGGGGAGGCGGCAGGCTTGGACCCAGGGTGGAAATGACCAACGGCTTTCTGGATGGATGGATGGAAGGACAGCAAGGTCAGGGGACTTCCACCAGGCCATCACCTGAGCCAGTGGCTGGGTTAGGAGTTGAGCGAGAAGATCCCCTGTGCTCCCCAGAGCGATAGTTCTCTGACCTCAGCTGGCATCAGGACCCCCCTCAACACAGATGCTGGGCCCTCCTACCGGAGGTCCTGCAGGAGTGGGTCTAGGCTGGGGCCGGGGAGTCTGCATTTCTTTTTAAAAATGTATTTTTATTGATTTTAGAGAGAGAGGAAGGGAGAGGTATATAGAGGGAAACCATAACAATGATGACAGAGGAAGTCATCAACTGGCTGCCTCCTGCACACCCCCACTGGGGATCGAGCCCGTAACCCGGGCATGTGCCCTGATGGGGAATCGAACCGCTGATCTCTTGGTTCCTGGGTCGATGCTCAAGCGCTGAGCCAGGCCGCCGGGCAGGATCTGCATCTCTGAAGAGCTGTGGGTGCAGGGATGCTGCGGCCCGGGGACCACACTTGGGAGACGCTACGCCTCCTCTGGCTGCGGGTGAGCATGCGTTCGCTTCATGACGCTCCCCTGCAGCTTCCGTGCCTCCTCCGACCGGAGGGTCTACAGGGCTTTCCGTTCAAGACCACGGCGCTGTCCTTCCCTCTGGGCAGCGAGCTGCGGCGCACGCAGGGCACGCGTCCGCGTGACTGATGTCTTATGAAGTCGGTCTACACGCGCACACACACCAATGATCGGCGTGTTAAACAGCCCAATGTCCTGAGATTCTGGCACCGATGCTTCTTGTTCCCGAGAATGAAAACACGGTCACTCGGCCAGTCCTTCCCGGCTCCCCGGCTCCGCATGGCACCCTCACACTCGGCTCTGTCCCCTCCTGCGCTCCTGGCTCCTGCACGTCACACTGTAATGGCTGAGGGGGTTCTGCAGCTGTCCCGGGCCCCCCCTTCCCCCCCCCCCCCCCAGCACAGGCAGCTGCCCATCAGCAGGCATTGGCTTCCTCAGTGAGTTTGCACACGAGTCCGGACGTAAATGTGTTGGTATTTACTTATGTATGTATTTATTTATCTATTTTCCTGCACAAAGCAGTCCTGTTCCTTCCGGCCCGATCACGCAGGGGCGCCCGGGGCCTCCAGGAGCCTGTGGTTTGGGGAGAGGCTCGGGCAGAAGCCAGACCAGGGGGTGCAGGGCCCTCGCCTCTGGGCTCCACCGGCTCCTGGCGGCGCTGGAGGGGGCGCCTCTGGAAGAGACCCGGGCCCGGCCCCGCCTGGGGGCGGCCTGCGGAGCGGGCAGGTGTGGCCCATCTTCCCCAGGGGCTTCCCCTCCTCACCCGGAAGCGGTTCTGCAGGGTCACGGGGAGGAGGGTCTGCGGGCAGCACCAGGGCCTGCGGGTCCACCTGGCCTGGGTCAGGGCCTCTCCAGGGCCCCGGGGCGGCCACGTGTCCTGAGTGTCACCCGCTCACCCGGGAGCCCGCTCGTCCCGGAGAGAAGGCGGCCCCGCTGGGTCTGCATCTTCAAGACGCTCAGCGCCTCGGCTTCTTCTCCATCACCTCGCGGAAGAGGGGCCCCGCCCTCCAGGCCACGTCGGGTGGAAACGGCCGCCCAGAGCAGGTGGGTGTGGGCCGCGGGGCGGGTGGGGGCGCAGCCTCCGCCCCGGGATCGCTCTGCCGGGTTGGGGGGCTCCTGGGTGCTGGCGACAGGAGTTCAGGGACAACCCGGTGTCGGCTGGTCTCGGAGGAGGTTCTGAAGGGGGCGCTGGATGAGCCGCTGGAGGGGGGCCGGGGCTGGAGGGAGGGCGTCCTGGTCTGCTCCGTCCCAACACGGGGAGCGGGAGGCAGGCCGGGCCGGCGCAGAGGGCACTGCCAGGTTCTAGCGTCTTCCTGAGCCCGACCCGGGCAATGGGCCCTGGAGGAGGGGAGCAGGAGGCAGGCCGGCCGGCGCAGAGGGCACTGCCAGGTTCTAGCGTCTTCCTGAGCCCGACCCGGGCAATGGGCCCTGGAGGAGGGGAGCAGGAGGCAGGCCGGGCCGGTGCAGAGGGCACTGCCAATGTGCTTGGACCTCCGTCCTGGTGGCGGCGGCGGCCTGGCGCAGACATGGGCTGTGGCGGAGGTTTCCGATGCGCTGCGCTCTCCAAACTCGTGGGGCCGAGGGCGAGCTTGTCAGCAGGGACACCTGCCCACAGCTGGTCAGGGGGCTGGGATTTTGGGGGCTAATGGCGGGGGTGCATTGAGACGTGTTTAGCAGAGTCACAGCTACTGTGATTCTTCAGGGGTGGGCAAACTTTTTGACTCGAGGGCCACCATGGGTTCTTAAACTGGACCGGAGGGCCGGAACAAAAGCATGGATGGAGTGTTTGTGTGAACTCATATAAATTCAAAGTAAAGGAGCGGAGGGGAGAGCAAGAGAACCCTCCGCTCTTTTGGCTCCGGGGGCCGGATAGAACAGCCGAACGGGCCGTAGTTTGCCCACGGCTGTTCTAGATCCTTCCAGGAAAACGGTGAGTGTCTAAGCCACAGGACAGCGACAGAGAGGCTGTTCTCCATCAGCCAAACATGGGACCCCGATTCCTTGATGAGTCCTTTGGGGCAGGAGGGATGCAAGCCAGCGAGACCAAAGGGTTCATCCAAAACACCATCTTAAAAGTCCTTGCCTTCCCAACGTCACCCGCAGCAGGGGAGGGGCCTCTGTGGGCTGTAACCCACAGAAACATCGGACCCCGTGGCTGGCCCCGGCAGACTTCCCACCGCAGTCGGTGGCTTTGTGTCGCTTCCTGACGCACCCGCAGGCAGAAGCAGCAGCTGTTGCTCCGGGTACCCAACCTCCTCAGAATCGGGTGCTGCCCGGGGGAGGCAGCGCCCCCCAGCTCCTCCCCTTGCTCTGCGCTGGAATACGAGTGTGGAGTTGGACGCCACTGACTTCTTCTGAACTTGGTCTTTCTGTTAAAGATATGGAAAAGGTGACTCGACCTGGGAGGGGGCCTGACTGTCAGCTTGAGAGAAGGACCGTCCAGGGGCGCGGGTTGCCGCCTGGGCCGCCGCCTGGGAATACGGCAGCACCCGCCTGCCTCCCATGTGCTCGGGAAAGCCCTGGACGGTGCGTCCCAGCAGCACTCCTGCTCCCAGCTGGAACCTCTTCACATTCCCGCCCCCCAGTCACTATCATCACGTGAGTCTCTTAGGTGTTTTCAACTTGAACACGTTTGGCCCAGGAATCACCCTTACTCAGAGCTCACGGACCACAGCCAGTTTCATCCTGACCTGGTAACTCAGACCCAGGGTAAGGGCTCACGAGGAAGTCAGCTCTCTGTGTCTGTTGTTTCTGTGGGCTGATCTGCCTTTGGCCCGTCTGGGTGGACACGTTCATTCATTCATTCATTCATTCACATGTCAAGAATGTATTGTGTGTTTCTAGGTGCCTGGCACAGAGCTGGGAAGTGAGGAGCCACTGATGGAAAGGCATTCCTTCTGTCCTCTGAGTTGGCGTTAGATATGCAGATAAATAATTGTAAAGTGGGATGAACCAGGCCCATCAGAGATTTATATTTAAAAGTTGGGAGCCCAAGGGAGGGGAAAACAATGTCTGGAGAAGTCAGGAAGGTGACGTCAGTCCAGCAGGGGTCCTCAAACTACGGCCCGCGGGCCACATGCGGCCCGCTGAGGACATTGATCCGGCCCGCCGGGTGCCGCTGCCTGTCCTGCTTAGCAGCCGACTTATCCCGGGCCCGCAGTGCGCATAAGAATTTGTTCATAGTTTTTTCTTTTAAACTATAGTCCGGCCCTCTTACGGTCTGAGGGACAGTGACCTGGCCCCCTGCTTAAAAAGTTTGAGGACCCCTGGTCCAGGGTCTGGAAGATGAGCGAGCGGGTGTTTGCCAGGAAAGGAAGAAGTGGAAAGACATTTGAAGCAAAGGCCACAGTGTATGTGTAAGAGACAATCTGTGCTCACTACTTGTCCGCGTGCTCCCCTGTTGTTTTCGATTGCTTGCCGTTGGATTGGACCCATGTGACTGACTCTTAGCGAATGAGATTGCGAGTGGAAAGGATGCACTGCTTGGCATGCAGGCACTAAGCACTGGCGCGCCTCGTCCCTTTCTCCTGCTGCCACGCACTCGGTGGGGATGTATTGAAATGGCTGAGTCCCCTGGTGAAGGGACCTGCACCCCCGGCTCACGGGATGAAGGCAGCCCCCTCAGCATCAGACTTCCTGGGAGAGGGAAGCAGGCTGGTGCTGTGTTAAGTGGCCTGTGGTGGTTGTTGGCGGTCATGACTCTGACGGGTAAGGTGTGTGGGAAGGTTTGGAGGAGAGAGGAAACTCTGGCATCTTCGGAGAATGGCCAACATTTCAGCAGAGCTGGGGAAAAATACGGAGGAAGGACTTTGCCAGGCGGCTGCAATCAGATGGGGATGAAGAGATCGAATTCCATTCTTGAAGCAACTGGAGGCATGGGAAGTTGTAGTTTTGGGGGTGTTTTGTTTGTATTGATATTCCACAGTTTATGAAACTGTTTCCTAATATTGGGCATTTTTTATTTTTTGTCCATGGGAAGTTCTTGGGCAGGTAGTCATGTAATCGAGATTGAATTTTGGAGGTCAACTGCGGTGGAAGAGGATTGGGAGTCGGGAGAAGCTAAGGCCAGAAATCAGAAGTCACGATGATGGTCTGGGTAAGAGATGGCGCGGGTCCTGGCCATGGATATATTCCGTGCATTTTTTTGCACCCAATTCCTTAGGTGAAGAAGGGACATTGCCCTGACCATTTGGACTACGGATTGGCAAACTACTGCTCACCAGCTTTTGTAAATTAGGTTCAGTTGGAACGGACCCACACCCATTCGTGTAAGTAACACACATGAATGGAGTAGTTGTGTCAGGGACCATAAGGCCTGGAAAGCCAAAATATTTACTATCTGGCCCTTTAAGAAAAAGTTCACTGATCCCTGTGTTAAGCTGTATGGATAGGCATCATTGGAACCACTGTACTTGTTCAGCGACACCTGTACCCTGGCTACTGTGTTATGGACTAGTTTGTACCAACTAAGTTAAAATATGCCATTACACACCTGTTTAGCTCCCCTATGTAGCAACAAAGTAGTATCGGGAAGTACTCTCTCCTCTTGGCCCCCTCACTGGTGGGTTCCATGGGAGCAGGAGATACATGCGAATGGCGAGGTAGTGAGGGCATTAAATCCGTTCTTTCTCTAGTGAAAGGGGTTAATAGCTTACAGGTGGCTACATATCTATGGCTTTTCTTTTTTCAGTGCTCTGTGCTCAACGGGGTGATTTGAGCTGTAATCCTTTACGTGATGGCCTAGTTAATTATCTCCTCTGTTGTCTCCCCAAATCCAGACTTGATGGGATGGTGTGGTCTCTGGTCAGGTATATAGACATGCACACATAAAGATGACATACCTCACACATACTTACGCACCCAGCTTTTAAAATTTAACTGTACCTCGGAGCTTTCTCCTTTTCACTAAATATTGAGTGGCCTCACTCTCTGTACTGGTAATAAAATTGGTATTTTTATCTTCTTTTGACTCTTAAATTGGTTCAGAACTCAAAATGAAGATGGTGTCCAATTCAGTAGCTTCTTCCTACTCCTATTTATGATATAAAGTGTGGAAACCCCAAGCCTGGATGCTGGACATGCATTGGGGGGGCTCAGCGTTGTGAGAGGAGATTCAGGCTGCTGGTGGTGTGGTTTGGAAGACGGCTGTGAAAAGGGTGGGTCTCCCAGGCTCTTCTTCACAATCTGTGACATCTTTATTGCTGGTAGTCACAGGTGTGCGGCTGTGTTTCCAGGCGCAGGCAATGGGAGCGGGGTGGCTGTGTTTGACCGTAGCAGGTGCACTGGGTATAAAATAAAAGTATCTTTTGGTTGCACAGGTTTTTTGGCATTGATAAGTGGAAACATCTTTGTTCTCTGTGACATATTTCTCTGCAGGCCAGGACTTAGGAACACTGTGTGTATGGCTCCAGCCTTTAAATTATGAAGGGATTGCTAGTATTTAATGGTTGGCTGCCCCAAGTCCTGTTCTTTTTTGTTTTTGTTTTTTTTTTGACTTGTTTTGACCTACAACTAGTTTTAGGGTCAAAGAAGGGACAGTAGCAAGACCACGCTCTTGGTATGATGTGGCTTGTTCACGGGTTATGGAAGCCAATGCCCTGCCTTACCTAACATGGTCTCCAAGTTACTTTCCCTTGTCCTGGCTGGTGTGGCTCCATTGGTTGAGCATTGTTCCACACACTGAAGGGTTGCTGGTTCGATTCCAGGTCAGGGCATATACCTGGTTTTAGGGTGCAGTTCCCATTTGGGGCACGTGTGGGAGGCAACTTATCATTATCTCTCTCTCTCTCCCTCTCCCTTCCTCTCTCTCTAAAGTCAATCAAAAAATGGCCTTTCCCTTGTTGATTGTGTAACAATCCGTCCTCTCATGGCTGTAGGTTTCAAGGCCCCAGCCTGGAGTTCAGACTCAGGCAGAATTTTGTTAGTGAATCCATAAAGAGGGACGGGGCCGTACAATACGGGGATGTCAGCCTCTTGGTAGGTGGGGATAAAACACAACGAAGTTATTGCAATCTCATCTTTTTAATAAAAGGAAATGAAAAAGTCTTAGGTGGGTCTCTGGGAATCAGCGTGCCTGAGATTCTCCAGGAGGAGCCGGGGAGGTTTAAAAGTAGAATTTCATCTGGAAGTAGGAACAGGAGCAGTGGGAGATTAAGAGCAAAACAAAGTCATTTTGATTAGACTCATGGAAGGGAAGAATTTCCTTAAAGATGCAGATCGCGTAGCTTAAGCTAGACAGATGAGAAGGGAAATGAGACCTACTCGAGTATAAAGGAAGATTGGGGTCTTAGAAGCCAGGTAAGACATGTCTCAAAGGACGAGAGAGGTTGAGACCCCAGAGGCCAGGTGTTCGAGGAGACTCTTGGTCAAGTTCTCCTCTGCATGCCTGATGTCCCCTGACCTCCATCCTATATTTGATGATCGGTCACAGCCCTTCTGTGAGAAAGGTGGGAGCAGTACATTGGGACAATTAGCTGCTGCCCTCACGTTAAGTCACATCAGATTGTGTGTGTGTTTTACCTGGAAGATAACCTTGGATCGTTATAATGTGTGGACAGTATATACTGCTTGCCAAGTACTAAAAAATCGTGATCTTTGAGGTCAAATGATTGGGTGTACCGATCGTGGCTAGCCCAGGACATTTTATAGAGCGGTCCAGAGCCCACCTCCCTGCCGCCCCACTTTACAGCACTGGTCTGGCTGTCGACAGCCCTCCTTGCCCGCCCCCCTCAGAACTCCGGGAGTCCAAGCTGGGTGGGTGTTTGGAAGCATTCACTTCACAAACCAAAGGTGACAACCCACGAGTGGTACGGGAGTGTTGAGGAGTCTGTGTAGAATCAAGGACGAAGTGGTGGTAACATAGCACGTATCAACTGGTCTCCAGGGCAGTCCGTGGTTTGGGCCCGCGGAGGCCGGCGCGTGTCTCTGTGTCTCTCCGGGCGCTGAGAAGGCGGCCTCCTTCACTACGTTAAAGGAAACGCGATTCGGGCCTGCTCCAAAGATGTTGGCAAGCAGCAGAAATACCGGCGGGAGTGAGAGAAGGCAGCATGGCAGGTGCGGTGCTTGCTGAGGGACTAAGAGAGCGACTGGATGAGGGCAGTGCCCCGGGTACACTGGGGTTCCAGAGAGGAGGATGGACCAGATCTCGAAGAGCCCCAGGGGGGTCAAGAGGTCCCTGTGGAGAGGGGCTTCTAATGCTGTGGATAACGAGTCACATGAAGGGCTTGCAGATGGCTATGGTGACGTTAGACCAGGGGTCCTCAAACTTTTTAAACAGGGGGCCAGTTCACTGTCCCTCAGACCGTGGGAGGGCCGGACTATAGTTAAAAAAAACAACTATGAACTAATTCCTATGCGCACTGCGGGCCCGGGACGCGTCGGCTGCTAAGCAGGACAGGCAGCGGCACCCGGCGGGCTGGATCCATGTCCTCGGCGGGCCGCATGTGGCCCGCGGGCCGTAGTTTGAGGACGCCTGCGTTAGACTTTTGGATGGGTTTGAGATCGGAAGACTAGGGCGGTGAACGTTGGAAACTGTAATCAGATTTAGATGCGTTTTGGGGTGGCACAGAAATTGTAGGTGCAATCTGCTGTTATCTGCCCCCCACCCCGGGAAGTTTCCTGGGGAATTTAAGGAGGGATAAGAGAGGAGAGAGAAGGAGGGAGGCACGTTAATTGGGAATAAGGGGGACTAAGGTAGGCCTGGGGTAGTTCTTGCCCGGGGGGAGGCATCTTCTGATGCCGGGTTACCCAGTTTCGGGAATAAGGGGCGGACAGGTTAGTGTGAGCAGTGGGTGCCTTTTCCCAGGCCAAACAGGTAATCTTTGACTTTATGTCTTTCATCATGTGGGGGGAGGGGCTCAAGAGCGTTTTCAAGAACAGCAGGAAGGCAGCTGTCTGGGCGAGCAGGAAAAGGGGAGCAGGAAGGGGAAGCGGGAGGGAAGAGCCTCGGGGACCCAGCCCTACGCGTGGGGAAGAGTAATGGACTCAGCTTAAGAATTAGGAGAATCAGCCACCGCAGTGCCACAAACTGCCATGAACTGTGGCTTAAGAAGTCAATGTACCACCTTACAGTTCAGGAAGAAGACAACAGGAATCGGGTAAAGCCAGAAAGCCTCAGCGTCGGACGCAGGGGGACGGACCCGGGGCCTGCCCGTGAGTGCACGGAGGGGGGACGGGGGCGTTTCTGTGCTGCTGAAAGAGTGGATGTTACCCTCCCCGTGAGGGGTTCGGGGTGTTGGTTGGCTGGGAGCTCAGAGGAGCAGAAAGCCCATTTGGCCTCGAGGGAAGCGGCTTCGCGGATCTGGCTTCACCCACTCACGTCCGGATCCATTCGGCGGCCTGTCTGTCCCGTTGGTTGGGAAGTTGGCGTGGAAGGCCTCCACGAGCTAAACGACACCCCCTGTGTGACAGGCTCCGTGCCATCGTCATCCTTCCGCTGCCCGCAGCCCTGCCAAGGGATTGCAGGACGGGGCCCACCCCCACCCCCACCCCCACGATTACATACTGAAATCCTCACCCCAGTTGGCTGGCATTAGAGTAGGGCATGAGGGTGGCACCATCCTGGTTGGAATTCACGGCCTCCTGGAAGAGACCCCAGAGAGCGGGGGACGTGGGGTGCAGTGAGGAGCTGGCGGGCAGCCCGGAGGCGGGTTCTCACCGGGTCCGAGCACGCGGCGTCCTGACTGTGGACCGAGATGCCAGACCTGCGGCAGGAAGCGTCTCTGGTTCATCCCGCCCGCCCCCGCCCCCCGCGGTCTTGGTGACAGCAGCCTGGCTGGGCTGAGCACCCTGTTGAGGCACTTGTCACCCCGTTTACAGACGAGTCACCCCTTTTACAGACGAGTCACCCCGTTTACAGACGAGTCACCCCGTTTACAGACGAGTCACCCCGTTTATAGACGAGTCACCCCTTTTACAGACGAGTCACCCCTTTTACAGACGAGTCACCCCGTTTACAGACAAGTCACCCCATTTACAGACAAGTCACCCCTTTTACAGACGAGTCACCCCTTTTACAGACGAGTCACCCCGTTTACAGACGAGTCACCCCGTTTACAGACGAGTCACCCCATTTACAGACGAGTCACCCCGTTTACAGACGAGTCACCCCTTTTACAGACGAGTCACCCCGTTTACAGATGAGTCACCCCTTTTACAGACGAGTCACCCCTTTTACAGACGAGCACCCTGAGGCTTGGAGAGTGTCAGCCAGCTGTCGTGGGTCACATGTCCAGACGGGACTGGGCCTGCCGGTGGCGTAGCTCTAAGCTGCCACCTCAATGCCACCTTCTGGGCGGGGTGTCCTCCCCGTTGGCTTCTTCGCCTCGTCGGGCCCCTGGGAGGGGCACACGCAGTGCTGGTCCCCGCCGCCCCGCTGCCAGCCTCGGCCCTCCTCGCCTTCCTGCCCGCGGCCTCGGGAGCGGCTCGGCCCGCTGTTCTGCGCAAGTTTGCGGGCTCGTCGGCGCGGACAGCGAGACGCCAAGCCCAACGCAGCTCCCACCGCCGCCACCTCCATCGGGCTGTCCGGCCACTGACCTGGAGGTCCAGGACCAGAGCAGAGCAGGTGAAAGGAGGTGGCCAAGGCGCCCCCCTTCCTGTCCCGGGGAGAGAAGCGGGGACAGGGTGCGGGGAGGGGTGCCGGGGGCGGGGGCGGGGGGGGACCTGCCGCAGCGTCAGTGTGGTTCCGCCGAGGGTGGGGGCAGCCTGCCCGGTTCACAAGCTTCGCCTCCAGTGAAAGGAGTCAGAGCCTCAGGCATCCTTGAGAAATTCCTAAGGTGTAGGTCAGTGGTCGGCAAACGGCGGCTTGCGAGCCGCGGTCTGCCGCTCTGTTGACTGATGAGTTTGCCGACCGCCGGTGTAGGTTAACACGTGAAGAGTGACAGTGAACAGGCGTGTTTGGGAAATAAGCAGCGTGGGAAGACGAGGAAAACAGGAAGCCCTGGATGTTTACTGTCCACGGGGCTGGCCAAGCGCCCGCAGGCCGGGCCCCTCTCAGACGCTGCAGGAGACGCTCCCTTTCCCCAGGAGTTTTTATTATTTTTATTTATTTACTTGAATATGTTTTTATTGATTTCACAGAGGAAGGGGGAGGGAGAGAGAGAGAGAAGCATCAATGGTGAGAGAGAATCATGGATCATCTGCCTCCTGCACGCCCCCCACTGGGGATGGAGCCCGCAACCCAGGCCTGGGCCCTGACCAGGAATCCAACCGTGACCTCCTGGTTCATAGGTCGACACTCAACCGCTGAGCCACACTGGCTGGGCTTCATGTACGTCTTTTAAAACTAATAATAGCAGCCCTCAGGAGTGGTCATTCAGGCGTCTGGTCTCCCTCCTCTCGCGTTGCTGCCTCATCGACGTGCCCATGATGTCAGCTAAGGGGGAGAGCATGCACGGAGGGTCGTGCAGAGAGTTTTGTGTCCAGGCCAGGAGATGGTGGCCGTCAGTCCTTCCATCATCAGATGGGCTCAGTCCCAATCCCGGGACCCCCATCGTAACTGCAAGGGAGGCTGGGAAATGCAGTCTTCCTGGGTGGCCACGAAGAGATAAAGGACCCGGGATTCGCTCACAGCGCATTGTCTCTGCTAGAGATGCTAACGCAGAAGGAAGGGAAAAGGTAGGGATTTTTATTTTATTTATTTTATTTTTACAAGGTCCTCTTATTCCCTTCCCTCAGGGGGAAGATAATATCAGCTATAAATTGCTTCCTGGAATAAGTTCCAGGTGTAACAGGAGGATAGAAGGCCACAGGGACGGCAGTTAGAAAACGTAGAAAAACCTAATATGTTCCAGTCAGCAGGCCCTGATGGCTGGCCCTGTGGGACACTGAATGCATTTTCAACTTTCATCTTAGGGCTATTAGCCAGTGCTTCCCCCAAATCACAGAGGAGCGGAAAGGCCTAAGGACAGCAAAAGGGAAAATGAGGTGCCATCTCCGAGAGAGAGCAGGGTGGCCTGGGAATTTCAGACCTCTGAGCTCAACATCAATATCTGGGAAGATCTTGGAATAAATCGTCGAAGAATCAATGGCACAACACCCGAAAGATCGTGAAATACTAAGTCGCAATCAGCACAGCTTTGTAAAGAGCAAATGGCGCCGGAACAATTTAATCCCCCCCATGACGGTGAGAGGCCACAGACACCGGGGAACCGATAGATGAGATCTGGCTCAAATTTAGTAAAGATTTTGGCTTCT
Source organism: Plecotus auritus (assembly GCF_963455305.1). Classification (NCBI taxonomy): domain Eukaryota; kingdom Metazoa; phylum Chordata; class Mammalia; order Chiroptera; family Vespertilionidae; genus Plecotus; species Plecotus auritus. Next base: position 1,806,329 of record NC_137782.1, on the reverse strand, counting down.
TAAGCCAGGCGTTGTCTTTGACAGGTTAGAGGAGTGTGCTCCTGTCCCCCCTTCTGCAGGGAGTCATCCAGGGCCCAGGGTCAATCTGGGGGACAGATTGAGTGCTGTCCCAGTGGTACTGGGGCCAGGATCTATCCTACTCAGTAACTGTATCGATGGCCCGGATGAAGGAAGAGGACCATGCTCATTACGCGTGCAGCTGGCCCTAAGGTAGGGGGGGTGTTATTGCTCTGTGGGACAGAAATAACTTTCAACACGGCCTTGACCCACTCAGAAAATGGGGTCAATTTCAACAGGGACAAGTGTAAAGTGGCACGGGTACCCCCCCCCCCCCCCCAGCCCCGGAACAGTGCCTTGGGCATACTTGGTGCTCAGCAAACATCTGCAGGACCCCCCTTGTGAGGATCAGAGTGGGATAATGACGCGGAAGTGCCCTGTAAATCACACGGTGCCCGGTAAATGGTAAAGGTCTGCATCCGTGCAAGGGACGTTATGATTAGAAGCAAGGAAATCTGTCCTGGGAGGCAATGTTAAAGGAACCGAAGCTGTTTAATCAAGAAAAGAGAAGAATAAGGGATGATTTCACAGGTGAACATGTTATAAAGCTTTTAACAGGAGATGATTATCTCTTCTCTATTTGTGTCAAGGGAAAATGGGTTTGACCGCTACAAAACAGATTTCAGTTAGACCCGAGGAAGGAACTCCTTATCTAGGGTGAACCCGCTGAAGGGGTGATGGCCTTTGTAGTTCCGTGGGACTTCCAGAGACTAGGGGCTCTGCACGTCCTATTCTCCCCTGGTGTCCAGCGCAGGATGGGACACGTATATGCACAGTAAATATTCGTTGACTGAGTGAATGTCAGGGGCATACAGTATTTGCTCAGGACTCAGAGAGTCATTATTCTCAGAGACCTTAATAAATAAGGGTGACTTAGTTTAGGAGATAAAATGGTCTTTCCAACATCGATCTCGTCATTCTACTTATGTAAAAAAACATAAAAATATTTAGTTTGGTAGCCATCTAATCCTCCTATCTAATAAAGAGGGAATATGCTAATTAACCATCACTCCATCATAAAGATGGCTGCACCCACAGCTGAGGCCAAATTCCCATAAGGAACCTTAACAAGCAATCAGCAGGGACCTCAGGCCGAACCCCCCCCCCCCCACCAGGTGGGGCTTGACAGGGGACTTCAGGCCACACCCCCCACCCGGCAGGGCTTAACAGGGGACCTCCAGGTGCACTTCCTGTCCTGGTGCTGGGCTAGGGGACCTCAGGCTGCTCCCTCCGCCCCAGTGCCAGGCTGGGGGACCTCAGGCCGTGCCCCCCATCAGGTGGGGCTTGACAGGGGACTTCAGGCCAGGCCCCCCACCCCAGCACCAGGCCGGGGGACCTCAGGCCGCACCTCCCATCCCAGAGCTGGGCCAGGGGACCTGAGGCTGCGCCCTCCTACCTGGTGGGGCTTGACAGGGGACCTCAGGCCGTGCTCCCCACCCAGCAGGGCTTGACAGGGTACCTCAAGGTACACCCCCAGTGCTGGGTCAGGGGAACTCAGGTCGCGGCCCCCACCCAGCGGGGCTTAATGGGGAACCTGAGGCTGCACCCCGCTCCTGGTGGTGTTTGACAGGGGACCTGAGGCTGTGCCCCCCTCCCGGTGCCGGGCTGGGTGACCTGAGGCTGTGCCCCCCGCCTGGCGGGGCTTGACAGGGGGTCTCAAGCCATGTCCCCCACCTGGCGGGGCTTGACGGGGGACCTCACGGCACACCCCCTGCCCTGGTCTGGGCTGGGGGACCTCAGGCCAAGCCACCCGTCCTGGCGCCGGGCTAGGGGATCTAAGGCTATGTCCCCTGCCCGGCGGGGCTTGACAAGGGTGGGACTGGCCAGGTCTGGATCTAGCCCAATGAGGAGAGGGTGGGTGACTGGGTCTGGATCTCACACGATTTTGAGGCACATGTGGGTGGGCGGGGACTTGACTCTGGGTCCCGTGGTGTGGCTCAGACTCTGATAGGAGGAAGGTTTTCATATACAATTTACTAATTTTCTTTCATCTCTGACACGTCTATGATAGAGAAAGGGCAAATAGCAATACTAAATTATTTCCTCTAACTAATCCCCTCTTAATGTGCACGGATTTCATGCACCGGGCCACCAGTAAGTCTATATTTGCCTTGAATGTGATGCCGCCATTGAAGAACAAAATCGCGTGTCAACTTGCTTCAAACTTCAGTTCTTGCTTTTCTCCAACTATTGGATAGAAATATTTTACTTTGCTCCCTAACCGGTTTGGCTCAGTGGATAGAGCGTCGGCCTGTGGACTGAAGGGTCCCAGGTTCGATTCTGGTCAAGGGCATGTACCTGGGTTGCGGGCACATCCCCAGTGGGGAGTGTGCAGGAGGCAGCTGATCGATGTTTCTCTCTCATCCATGTTTCTAACTCTCTATCCTCTCCCTTCCTCTCTGTAAAAAATCAATAAAATATATATATATATATATTAAAAAAAGAAATATTTTACTTTGCAACATTTTACAATAACCTTTTAAACTTCACGGTTTCTGTCTAAAGTAGAAAGGCTTTTTGACTGTAAATACATTGGGGCCAGCTGGCCTAGCAATGGTGGCAAACTGTAGAGAGAAAATAGCAAAAACATTGAGCGTGACGATGGTGTCCGTAATGCACATGGGTTTCTTGGATGTTCCGTTAGTCCTGATGACTGCTGCCTTCATCATCATCCTGTTAAGAACATAGAAACCAGCTGAATGGAAATGATGTATTTGCTAAGTTGCCCATCGCTTAAAGAACCTAGGGAACCGGACGTTGGGGAAGTTCACAGTATCCAGGGTAAACTGAGGCAGGTAAAGAACAAATCCATTCATGGCTCATTTGTGGAGAAGAGACCAAGGCCAGAGTTCCTAATGCCCAGTTCTTCCTTGCGTTAAGTATCAGACGCCACCATCCCCCCCGATCTAATAATGTGTAATAGTTTCCAAATACGTGTTCTCCTTTTTCTTCATTTGCTCCTCTCCCCTTGTTCCCTTTTTCTCAAACGAGAACAATTCCTGTTAGAGTAATATTACACTTACATTTTTAGCTTCACTTTGCAGTTGGGGAAATGGTGATGAGAGCTTCGGCAATGCCCTTGTCTGAGGCAGGATAAGGGGCAAATGTTCCTGGGATTTATTTTCATCCTTAGATGCCCCGGTTATGTAATATTCAGAGCAATGTCCTCTGAAAAGCGGCTCTCTTGGAGGCTTCTGCATTTAGAACGGTGCTTCTCTACTTAAAAAAAAAGATTTAACAATCCCCTTTCAACCTGTAAGTATCCCAAATGAAATTTCATTTCCATTTAAATAATGCAGGGTTGGAAATTTTAGGGCGGATCTATGAGGAGGCCTGGACACAGGAGGGTCGCTGGGGAAATATCATCTTCGGAGGGCAGGGAGATAAAAGGGGAACGTCATGCCCTAAAGGTAGATACGACCTACCATTAACTGGTAAAAATGACGTACAGCACCATATTCCCATTCCAAGTTATTTCTCCATCCTCACCAGAGCCAGTTCTGCAGGGACTTAGTTTTATCCCAACTGCTATTAGTTTAGATTTCTCCCTAACAACAACAGCACGAACCTAAACTTACCCACTGTTTTCTGCGCACAGAAAAGCTAAGTTCTCCTCATTTAAAAAGCCAATTTCCTGAAAGCCAGCAGCATGTGCGAGAGATGGAATCTAAACCCCGGCCGCCGGCCCAAGGTCTCTCATCTTCTCTCTGGACAAGCTGTCCTCTTTTTTTTTTTTTTTTTTAAATATATTTTATTGATTTTTTACAGAGAGGAAGGAAGAGGGATAGAGAGTTAGAAACATCGATGAGAGAGAAACATTGATCAGCTGCCTCCTGCACACCTCCTACTGGGGATGTGCCTGCAACCAAGGTACGTGCCCTTGACCGGAATCGAACCTGGGACCCTTCAGTCCGCAGGCTGACGCTCTATCCACTGAGTTACACCGGTTTCGGCAGGACAAGCTGTCCTCTGGCTCCTTTGCAAGTCCCCTGGTCTTCTCCTCCTCCTCCTCCTCACCCACCTCATGCGTCAGGCCTGTCCATCTTCCCTTCCCAGCATTTTCTCCCTCAGCCCTTCTTTCCTCAGGAGCTGCTCTTAGCACGTTAAGCGCCTGTTTGTCTTCCGACGGGAAGGACAGTGTCAGTCACCGGTGACCACCTGGGTGCCGAGCGCGTTAAGATCAAGTCTCTCCTACTCGGCCTCCACGGTCCTCTCTCATTCAGGCGGCATACTTCTGCTTCCTGAGGCAGCCCTCCCAACACAGCCTTCCTCTGAACACAGCCCGTGAACGGTCCCCATCCGGGCACGTGCAGAGGACCGTCCCCAAGGCCACCAACCTGGCTAACCGCCTCTCCCATCGCCCTGCCCGCAGCCCCTGCTTCACGAGTCTAGGAATACCTTGAGCCGGCCGTTGCCTGTGCCCCACCTGCCTGGAACATCTGCTCTCCTCCTCCTCACCGCTGTCAATCTGCTTGCCCTCCACAGCGAGGCTGGAGTCTCAGCTTCTCCCCAGACTTCCCTTCTCCCACCTCCTACAGCACTCACTCATCAAAGCTGTAGAGTATTTTTCAATTGTCTTTGGGACTAACAATTGACATGTGGGTCTGAGATGAAAAGGAGGGTTATGTATGAAAAGCTCCCTTTGCAGATGTGTTCTCTTCCTCGAGGTGGAAAAGACAGACGTCGGCGTCATCATCATATCGAAGATTCAGACAGTGACTGTGTGTTGGTTCAAGTTTTCATAAGCTGAATGATAACTTGGCAAAGGTGGGTAGGATCGACTCAGCTGGGCGGACCCAACTGGAAGAGGGCTCTTATTTGTTCAACTTTCCCCTCCTACTCGTAAGTCAGATAGGGAGTTGAACACATAGTAACGAGTCACCCTCTCCGCTGCCGACATCCTGAGAAGAAATTGGCCACCTCAGAAAAGATCCCTGCTCCGGAGGCAACAGCAGGAGCCGGAGTGGAAGGCCAGTGCTCTGATGGCCACACTGAGCTGGGGACATGTTTCAGTTCTAAGCCCTGGCCACAGGCAGGAGCTGTTGTGGTTGGTTTTCTCCACTCTGGGATTTAACCGTCTCGTCTAGCATCCCCTGGGGAGGGAGAGACGGGCACAATGCTCTGAATGTATGCACTAGGGACTCAATAGGTACATTGGTTGCTACAAGTCATATCAACAAGCCTTCTTTTCAGTCCAACCTATACTGCGCGATCTTCACCTTTGGAGAACCCTTGCTTAGCGTTAGACACTCTCCTTGTGTGGTTAACATGCCTGGGGAAGCACAGCTGCTATCATTTCTTAAGGCAGTGTGGGGACACGCTCACGGAAAGCCACCTGCATCAACACTCACGCTGGAAATCCCTACAGTTAACGAAGATGCACCATGGTGTACTCCCTGAAATTCTCACACCGCCAGAAGGAATACAGAATTTGTAGAGATTCCCAGCTAGATTTCGGTGAATTAAAAATCCCCATGAGAAGTCTGGTGAAGGAGGCCGTAGAAGAGGAATTTTGACTCTGAAAGCGTGTTAGGGAGCTACTCGGCTGACGTGGGAGAATTCTGAAAGGCATATCACTTTAAGGAACAGATAGGACTGAAATGAAGGCTGGACATCTAAAGGTGGGGCTTTTAACCTTGAGCTGACTGAGTTCCTGGGAATGAGAAGGTTCCCGAAGTGAGCACCAGGGCCTGGGGGCGCCAGGAGGCCGGCTCACTTGTGGCAGGCCGTGGCTCTCCACCACGACCCCTGCTGGCTTCAAGACGTGTTGAGGATGGTTGGTTTTACTCTTACAAAGCACTTTGAAATTTTGAGTGAAAACATTTTTTTTTTTTTTTCTTTTCAAATTTTTATTAAGGTATTATATGTGTACATATCTTACCATTGCCCCCCACCCCCACCCCACTCCCATACATGCCCTCACCCCTCAATGTTTTGCATCCGTTGGTTACTCTTATATACATGCATATAAGTCCTTCAGTTGATCTCTTATTTCCCCCACCTCTCCCTAGCCTTACCCCTGTAATTTGACAGTCTGTTTGATGCTTTACTGCCTCTGTAACTATCTTTTTGTTCATCAGTTTATAATGTTTTTCATTATCCCCAAATGAGTGGGATCATGTGGTATTTTTCTTTCATTGACTGGCTTATTTCACTTAGCATAATGTTCTCTAATTCCATCCAAGTGCCTACAAATGGTAGTAATTCCTTCTTTTTTACGGCAGCATAGTATTCCATTGTGTAGATGTACCATAGTTTTCTGATCCAGTCATCTGCTGATGGGCACCTAGGCTGTTTCCAAATCTTAGCTATTGTAAATTGTGCTGCTATGAACATAGGGGTGCATATATCCTTTCTGATTGGTGTTTCTGGTTTCTTAGGATATATTCCTAGGAGTGGGATTACTGGGTCAAACGGGAGTTCCATTTTCAGTTTTTTGAGGAAACTCCATACTGTTCTCCACAGTGGCTGCACCAGTCTGCATTCCCACCAGCAGTGCACGAGGGTTCCTTTTTCTCCGCATCCTCGCCAACACTTGTCGTTTGTTGATTTGTTGATGATAGCCATTCTGACAGGTGTGAGATGGTATCGCATTGTTGTTTTGATTTGCATCTCTCGGATAATTAGTGACTTTGAGCATGTTTTCATGTGTCTCTTGGCCTTCCTTCTGTCTTCTTTCGAAAAGATTCTATTTAGGTCCGTTGCCCATTTTTTTATTGGATCCTTTATCTTCCTTTTATTAAGTTGTATAAGCTGCCTGTAGATGTTGGAAATTAAACCTTTATCAGTGATACCATTTGCAAATATGTTCTCCCATACAGTGGGGTTTCTTGTTGTTTTGTTGATGGTTTCTTTTGCTGTGCAAAAGCTTTTTATTTTGATGTAGTCCCATTTGTTTATTTTCTGTTTGGCTTCCATTGCCCTAGGGGCAGTATCACTGAAAAAGTTCTTTTGGCATATGTCTGAGATTTTGCTGCCTGTGGATTCCTCTAGTATTTTTATGGTTTCCCGTCTTATATTTAAGTCCTGTACCCATTTTGAGTTTATTTTTGTGTATGGTGTAAGTTGGTGATCTAGTTTCATTTTTTTGCATGTATCTGTCCAATTTTCCCAACACCATTTATTAAAGAGACTTTCTTGACTCCATTGTATGCTCATGCCTCCTTTGTCAAATATTAAATGCGCATATTGGTTTGGGTCGATATCTGGATTCTCTATTCTGTTCCATTGATCTATATGTCTGTTCTTGTGCCAGTACCAGGCTGTTTTGAGGACAGTGGCTTTGTAATACAGCTTGAAATCTGGTATTGAGATCCCTCCTACTTTATTCTTCTTTCTCAGGATTGCTGTGGCTATTCGGGGTCTTTTTTTATTCCAGATGAATTTTTGGAGAGTTCTTTCTAGGTCTGTGAAATATGCCGTTGGTATTTTAATGGGGAGTGCATTGAATCTATAGATTGCTTTGGGTAGTATGGACATTTTAATGATGTTGATTCTACCAGTCCATGAACATGGTATGTTCTTCCATCTGTTTACATCTTCCTCTATCTCTTTTTTCAGTGTCCTGTAGTTTTCCGCATATAGGTCTTTTACCTCCTTGGTTAGGTTTATTCCTAAGTATCTTAATTTTTTTGGTGCGATGGAAAATGGGATTGCTTTTTTAGTCTCTCTTTCTGTAAGTTCATTGTTGGTGTATAGAAATGCCATAGATTTCTTGGTGTTAATTTTGTATCCTGCTACATTGCCGAATTCATTTATTAAGTCTGTTAGTTTTTTGATGGAGTCTTTCGGGTTTTTTATGTACAATATCATGTCATCTGCAAATAAGGACAGCTTTACTTCTTCTTTTCCAATTTGGATGCCTTTTATTTCTTCTTCTTGTCTAATTGCAGTGGCTAATACTTCCAGTACTATGTCAAACAGGAGTGGTGAAAGTGGGCATCCCTGTCTTGTTCCTGTTCTTAGGGGAAATGGTTTTAGTTTTTGCCCATTGAGTATGATGTTAGCTGTGGGTTTATCATATATAGCTTTTATTATGTTGAGGTATGATCCTTCTATTCCCACCTTGTTGAGAGTTTTTATCAAGAAAGGGTGTTGGATTTTGTCAAATGCTTTTTCTGCATCAATTGATATGACTATGTGATTTTTATCTCTCAATTTGTTTATGTGATGTATCACATTTATTGATTTGCGGATATTGAACCATCCTTGCATTCCTGGGATAAATCCTACTTGGTCATGGTGTATGATCTTTCTGATGTACTGCTGGATCCTATTTGCTAGAATTTTATTGAGGATTTTGGCATCTACATTCATGAGGGATATTGGCCTGTAATTCTCCTTCATTGTGTTGTCTTTATCTGGTTTTGGTATTAGGGTGATGCTGGCTTCATAGAAGGAGCTTGGAAGTGTTCCTTCCTCTTGAATTTTTTGGAATAGTCTGAGGAGGATAGGTTTTAGTTCTTCCTTGAATGTTTGGTAGAACTCTCCTGTGAAGCCGTCTGGCCCCGGGCTTTTGTTTGCTGGAAGCTCTTTGATGACTGCTTCAATTTCTTCCATAGTTACTGGCATGTTGAGATGTTTAGATTCTTCCTGATTGAGTTTTGGAAGGTTATATTTTTCTAGGAATATGTCCATTTCCTCCAGGTTGTCCAGTTTGTTGGAATAGAGTTGTTCGTAGTATTTTTTAACAATCCTTTGTATTTCGGTGGGATCTGTTGTTATTTCACCTCTTTCATTTCTGATCTTGTTTATTTGGGTCCTCTCTCTTTGCTTCTTGGTGAGCCTGGCTAGAGGTTCATCAATCTTGTTTATCCTTTCAAAGAACCAGCTCTTGGTTTTGTTGATCTTTTGTATTGTTTCTTTGGTCTCTATGTCGTTTATCTGTGCTCTGATCTTTATTATTTCCTTCCTTCTGCTTACACTGGGCTTTTCTTGTTGCTCTTTTTCTAACTCTTTGAGTTGTTGGGTTAGGTAATTTATTACCCCTGTTTCTTGTTTTTTGCAGTAGGCTTGTAGAGCTATGAACTTCCCTCTCAGGACTGCTTTCGCTGTGTCCCATAGATTTTGGATTGTAGTGTTTTCATTGTCATTTGTTGTCATGATGTTTTTTATTTCTTCTTTGATCTCTCTGGTAACCCAGTCATGGTTTAATAGCATGCTGTTTAGTCTCCATGTGTTTGATTTCTTTGGGTTGTTTTTATTGTAGTTGATTTCCAGTTTTATGCCACTGTGGTCTGAGAAGATGCTTGATATGATTTCTATCTTCTTGAATTTGAAGAGACTTTGCCTATGTCCCAACATATGGTCTATCTTTGAAAATGACCCATGTGCACTTGAGAAGAATGTATATTCTGTGGCTTTGGGGTGAAATGTTCTGAAGATGTCAATTAATTCCATCTGGTCTAGTGAGTCATTTAGGATTGATGTTTCTTTGCTGATGTTTTGTTTAGAGGATTTGTCCAGTGGTGATAGTGGGGTATTAAAGTCCCCTACTATGATTGTATTGCTGTCAATCTCTCCCTTGATATCCTCCAGGAGTTTTTTTATGTATTTGGGTGCTCCTGTATTGGGTGCATATATGTTTACCAGAGTTATTTCTTCTTGTTGGATTGCTCCCTTTAGTATTATGAAATGGCCTTCCTTATCTCTTGTTATGTCCTTCAGTTTGAGATCTAATTTGTCAGAAATAAGTATTGCTACCCCAGCTTTTTTTTCAGTTCCATTTGCCTGGAAAACCTTTTTCCATCCCTTCACCCTCAGTCTGTGTGCGTCTTTTTTTCTGAGGTGGGTTTCTTGTAGACAGCAGATATATGGGTCGTGTTTTCTTATCCAATCCGTTACCCTATGTCTTTTGATTGGGGCATTTAATCCATTTACATTTAAAGTTATTATTGATAGGTACTTATTTGTCGCCATTCCTATTCTTTACCCCTGTGTTACTTCTTCGCTTCCTGTTTCTTTCTTTCTTTCTTTTTTTTTTTTTTTTTACAGCAGACCCTTTAGCATTTCTTGCATTGCTGGTTTGGTGGTAATAAATTCCCTTAGTCCTTTTTTGTCTGTGAAGCTCCTGATTTCACCTTCAATTTTGATTGACAGCCTTGCTGGGTACAGTATTCTTGGATTCAGACCCTTCCTTTGCATGACTTTGTATATTTCATTCCATTCCCTTCTGGCCTGATGAGTTTCTGTTGAGAAATCAGTTGCTAGTCTGATGGGGGTTCCTTTGTATGTAACTTTCTGTCTCTCTCTTGCTGCTTTTAAGATTCTTACTTTGTCATTGGTGTTTGCCAATTTAATTATAATGTGCCTTGGTGTCGGTCTTTTGGGGTTCATTTTGCTTGGGACTCTGTGAGCTTCTTGGATTTGTGTGTGTTTTTTCTTCCCTATATCTGGGAAATTTTCTGTCATTATTTCTTCAAAGAGGTTTTCTATTCCTTGCTCAGCTTCCTTTCCTTCTGGAACCCCTATTATGCGGATGTTGTTTTGTTTCGTGTTGTCCCAAAGTTCCCTTAGACTCTCCTCCTGCCTTTTAATTTTTTTTTCTAGAAGTTGCTTTTCTTGGGTATTTTTTTCCATCTTGTCTTCTAGCTCACTGATGCGGTCCTCTGCTTCTTCTAGTCTACTCTTGATGCTTTCTATTGAGTTCTTTACAGCAGCGATGTCATTTTTCATTTCTTCTTGGTTCTTCTTCATTTCCTCTTGGTTCTTGCTCATATTGTCGAATTTGTCTTCCATTCTTTTCAGCCACCTTATGACCATTTCTCTGAATTCTTTTTCTGGAAGGTTGCTTGCCTCCATTTCGTTTACTTCCTTTTCTGGTGATGCCTGCTTTTCTTTCATATGCGGGCTGCTTCTTTGTCTCCCCATGGTCTCTCTTCTCTGGGTGTCTGGTTATGTAGTTCTCTCTCTCCTGGGTTGATTTAAAGGCACAAAATACAGCACTACCAGGTACAACACACAAGGCACTGAACAGGGATGTATTCACGATATTAATAACCTCCAATAAAGGTGACCACCAGAGAAAGGCAAATTAGGTGATAGGAGAGAAAGAAGAAGAGGAAAAAAGAAAGAAAGAAAGAAAGAAAGAAAGAAAGAAAGAAAGAGTGTGAAAATGAAATTGGGAAAAGGGAAAGTAAAGAGAAAAAAAAAAAAGTAAGAGAGACAAGAAAGTGACTAAGAGAGAAAGGGGAACAGACTATATATATTGGGGATAAAACTCCAATAGAACAATCACTAATCCCAGAAATTGCCAGCAAGAAGTGCCTGGGGATTAGTACAAACTACCACACCAACTAATATGGAGTGAGGCAAGGGAAAGCTGAAGCACAAAACAAACAAAAAAATAAACAAAAGAAGAATAAGCAAAACAATCTCACAAAAAAGCATAAAAATTGGATATAATCTACATTCAAGCAAACAACAACAAAAGGACAGAGAGAAGGACAAGTTTATGGACAGCTCAGACAGCGAAGGGAGAGGTGTGTGTGGACTTGGAGCAGAGGATTGGAGATTAGATATGTAAGTAGGGTGAAATTTTAACAAGGGATAAACAGAAAGAATAGGGAAAATCTAAAGCAGTAAAAGGGTAATATAAACAGGACACTGAAAAGGGGGAGGTTAGGAAGAGAGTGATGGCCTAAAGGTAGAGTTGAGATAGAGTAAAACGATGCTAAAGGAAAGATAAAAATAGAATGTAGAACCCTAATCCCAAAATAAAATGAAGAGAAAATAAAATGACACTTTAAAAAAAAAAAAAAAAAGATAAAATAGCAGTAGTAATAATACGGATTGAAAATAAAAATGTAATCATTAAAAAGGTAAAATCAAGTGATGAAAAAAGAAAAAAAAAAGTTTCTTGATTAAAAGATGCAAAAAATGAAAATAAAAAAAAAATTTAAAAAATAAAAGGTAAAAATAAAATGTGAAGTAGTGAAGGTCATTCACTTCCTCTGTTTTTCTGTTTGGCACGCCTGTTTCTCAGTCCAGACAGTATTGCAGTTCCCTGCGATCCACTGCTCTTCGGTGTTGTAAGCCAGTCCTGATTTTAAGCAGGCGGTGTGTCTTAATTTCTCGTATTCCTTTATTTTTGATTACACAAGAGTCGATTTGTGATTCAGCCCCTGGGTGGCAGTGTTTCTGGATTAACTTCCGGGTCTATCTATGGCCTCTCTAGGCAGTGTTAGAGCCTTCTTTCTCTGTGGCACTCGTCACCGGCCTGTGGGAGTGGTCTGCCTCAGAGCTGACTCTCTGATGGTCACTCCCCGCTCCGATCCCCAGGTTCCAGAAAAACAACCTTCCCCTGCAGTCTCCCAGGGTGTCCCCAACTGGGTGATCCTATGTATTGGGCTTAGTAATCAGAAGCAAGAATTTCAAGAGGAAAAAGCCCAGTTGTGCGTACTCCGGGACTCCGCGTAAGCCCAGGCACCCAGGGAACGCAGGGGCTGCGCGTAAGTCTGGACTGCCTGAAATTCTTAGGGTGTCCCTGCACTTCAGATCAAAATGGGTTGCTTTTTAGAGTGCCCTTCTCTTAGCAGCTCTGAGGACCCCTTTCCGCAATCACAGATCACGCCAGCCCCTACAGCCACGGATTTTTCTAGGCACAGACTTCCCTGGTCCTCCAGCTCCCGCAAAACGCGCGTTCCTCTCTCGCGCTGGGACCAGAGACCTCACCTTATCCCAGGCGAAATCTGACCTTTCCGTGGTGGAGTGTAGAGCTCCTCTGAACCCGTGTGCTTGCGCCAGTTGGGGAGCGTTGTTCTGGGGCTCGCAGTTGTTCCTGGGGTGCCGCCGTTGTGGATTCTCAGGCTTCAGATAAGCTCCACTTTCCGGATCAAGATGGCGCAGACTCCGCGTCCAACCCCGCAGCTCCGGGAGGGGACCCAGCCACAGTTGGTGCTGCCAGGTCAGGGGAACCCCGTTCAGCAGTCCCCCACCTCCTTCTGGAATTCAGCTGTCTCCCAACCAGCCAACAAACACTCCTTGTGCGACCCTCAGCTGTTCTTTCTTTCTGCTCCGGGACAAGGCTCGGAACACGTCTGTCTATTCCGCCGCCATTATTCCCTGGCCTTCTGGAACTTTTACAGTTATTTCAATGTGAATCAGTTTTTCTGGCTTCACAAACTACATTTTCCCACATGAGAAGAGAGGGTCTCTCACTGCTCCGAGTCAGGCGCGCGTCGACTTCACGCAAAGTATGAGCGCCACCTCGCGGGAAGCCAATTTGTTCCAGAAAGCAGGAAGTGAGTCCTGAAAACATTTTTTTGAAACGTGTGCATAGCTGACATTTGTCATTTCTAGCCCATAGATTTTTAGTGTGGATTTGTTCATTACTCATTAATGAATTAATTTGTTAACTCATTAATTCTTTCAATATGTATAAAGCATGTGCTAAACTCCGAGGCTATGAAATATGAATAAGGTCAGGCTTCCCTTAAGAATCTTATTACCTAGAAGAGGAAGATACAGTCATTTAAAGACATGCACTAGCATGTTCTAGATGCTTATCAAAGTAGGTGTGGAATTCCTGGTGTCAACGAAAGAGAAAGAGGGAGAGAGAAAGCCTGGCCCCGGGATGTGGGAACGGCCAGAAAGAAAATTCATTGAGGAAGGAATTCTTGGACTGAACTTTGAAAAGGTGATTATCAGATAAACACATGAGCAGGCACGTGGAGCAGAGGGGAGAAGGCGTTCCAGGCAGAGGGCTACGTAGGACTACGTGGTTCTTCATCCTAAATATCGATGGAGTTGCTCTCCTTTCATTGCTGTGCCGGAAATAGCTCACAGACGTCAGACGTTCGTTTGCTATGTGGGAGGACGTCGTTCTCCACTATTCTTTCCTCCTGTGACCGCATGGAGCCGATCTGTCTTGACATTTTGGTAAGTTAGGCTATACCAGCCTCTGCACTTGTCCTTCACCTTTGTCAGAAGAACCAGAAGGTTTGTACAAATCTAAGTTCTCAGCTACCTGTTTCCGTACCACAAACCAAAAGCAGACGTATTGGCTTAAAGACAACCTCATGTCATCTCTCCGCGGTCCGCGGTTGACCAGCTCACCTGCGGTTCTTGCCTGGGGTCTCATGTGATCCGAGTTAGACACGGAGGCCGGGGAGACACTTGAAGACTCGACTGGGCTGCGTACCCACTGGCGGGTCGGCCGCCTCAGCTGGCAGGCTGGCGCAGCGGGAGGGGGGTGGGGGGCTGGCAGGCTGGCGCAACGGGAGGGGGGTGGGGGGCTGGCAGGCATCGCTTTCTCTTTGCTGGGACCCCCCCTTAGCACGGCCAGAGCGGGCTGTTTGCCTTGTTCCACGGGAGATGGCTTCGCTCAGAGCAACAGCTGTGCGGTTTCTCGTGACGAAGTCACACTGGAAGTCACACTGAGTGACTTCTGCCGCGTTCTGGTCACACATTCACGTGGGAGAGGACTGTACCCAAGGCGTGGACACCAGGAGGCATGGTTTGCGGGGTGCGGGGGGATCTTTGTAGAGCAGTCACCTTAGCCTGCACCTCTAGAAATCCACGTCCTTCCACATGCGATACACACGCGTCTTTCTCTGAAAGCCACCCCCTCCCATACACAGACTTCCGCCTCTCTTTGGCATTAGGTTCGGTGTTCTGGTTACCTGTTGCCGTACCACAGAGCCCTTCAAAGCTCAGTGGCTTCAAACAACGGCCATTTTCTTGTTATAATTGCGTGGGGCGTGGGCTCCTCTGGGGGGGCCCCCTGCTCCCGTGACGGTGGCTCGGGTCGTGTCTTGCACGGCGGGCGGCTAGGTCAGCTCGCCCACGGGTGGCCAGCAGCATCGCCCGTTTGACAGCCAGCAGCTGTGCTGCGTCCCGGCCCACGGGCGGCCTGCTCCCGGGGCTCAGGGCCGGGTCCGCCCTCCCCCCCCCGGACCAGCGTCCAGCCCAGCTCGGCCCGTGGACATGTGGGCCCCATGAGGTTTCCTGTTGGTGGTCATCACATCTGCAATGAGAGTGTGGGGCGAGCGGGGACCCCGGAACGGAACGGGGGGTGCTCCCAGGGGCCTCCTCACACGTGGTGGGGAGACCAGGTTTCCCATCTGGGGCTCCTGCCTCCCTCACGACTCACCGCCCACCAGCGCTCTAGTCACTAGAATCGGGGTTATGTTCTCTCTCCCATGCGTGTGCTCTCTGGCCTCCGTTCATGGCCACAGCAGTAAACAGGCGTGTGCACAATGCAAGGAAGTCATTCATGCCCAGCCAGCGCCCCTTGGACAGCCTCTGGGGCCAGGGCCGCCAGGACCCATTCAACGTGTCCGTTTGCATCCTGTTTACCCGCTTCTTCCCACCCACGCGCACGCGGGGAGTTCCCGGGTTCCCCAGAGGGCCCACGCTGTGGTGAGAACCCGAAAACAAACCAGGAGTGGCCCCGCACCCTAAGCAGCTGATTGTCCCAGTGGGAGGGGGGGGGGTCACAGCTCGGAAGCCGACGCAGGCCAGAAGGAAGGTGCACGCTGCGTGCTCCGGGAGGCCGGGGTCAGGGGCCTGCGTCTGCTTCCTGTCTTTCCTCTCCTCGGCGCCCTGGACAAATGGTCAAGTTCACACTTCAGTTTCCCCTCATGTCGGATGCGGAAAACACGCCCCCTTTTACACGCCAGAGGCTCCGGGGTTGTATTTCCAGAGTCCGAACTCCTCTGATCGCTACAGCGTGTGGCATGTGGAGGGCAGGTGAGGCGGTTTAGATCTGCACGTGTGTACGTGTGCATGTATGTACGTGTGCCTGTGTGTACGTGCGCGTGTGTGCTATGGCGTTCTGAATGAGGCCGCGGGGGAATACACCGAGGCCTGCCGGGACCCCATTTCCGTTCCATCTGCGAGGCCCGGGCGGTGCTCCCGCCGGGAGGGGCATCAGCGCCTCTCCTCCGTCTGTCCGTGGTGCCTCGGCTCTAAGTCACATCGGTGTGTGTCCTGACACCAGCCGGGAGCTGAACGACCGCCCAGGAGCGGAGCCCGCGAGGACGTGGAGCAATGAGATCACGGCTGAATGAGAGAAGGCCCACAGGTGGCCCCTTCGGAGGCCGAGCGTGCGCCCAGCGTCCCACTCATTTCGGAATCCACCGTGCTGTGGGCCTCCATTGCATTCTTGGAAAATTTAGCCCAGCACGACTGGTCCTTCTTAGAACAGCATCGCGGACGTAATGTTGTCCCCCATAAGCCTGTTGCATAAAAGGTTATCATGTAATTGTTATCATTGTAAGTCTCCGGGGCTTCTGGAACTTAACCCTCAAAATCATATTTTTGAAGCATGGTGTTTCAAAATAAGTTCCAAAAAAGCTGTGGTTTCAAATCCCATACCTCAGTTTACCCTTTGGAACAATGCTTGCTGGTTTCTCCAGAAGTTCCTTCTACAAATCAACGTTCTAGACCAGAAGGTCATAGTGGTATCTTCCCTGTAGAGTTTAATCTTGGACTAATGTTTTGATTGTTTCTTTTTCCTTTTTTTTGTCTCTGTAATACGCGGGACTCTGCCTAGGCTTTGGAATTAGACAACCTCGAGTCTGAATCCCAGCTGTGGCCAATGCCAACCGTGATCGTGGGCAAACCACACAGACTTCCTAAGCACCGATTCTTTCGTGGTGTTGACGTGATTGGAGATAAGGTAGTTACAAAGGGCTTACCAGCGTCCATCACGTAGTAGGAACTCAATAATCAATTCTGACTGTGGCTATGGTCGTCATAGGAATGGCAGTCTCTGGTTTAGACTCTAACCCAGGGGTGGGCAAACTTTTTGACTCAGGGCCACAATGGGTTCTTAAACTGGACCGGAGAGCCGGAACAAAAGCATGGATGGAGTGTTTGTGTGAACTAATATAAATTCAAAGTAAAGGAGCGGAGGGGAGAGCAAGAGAACCGGATAGAACAGCCGGATCCGGCCCGCGGGCCGTAGTTTGCCCAAGGCTGCTCTAACCTCACTGTGAGGTCTGTCTTTGACGATTCCACCTGACCTTGTTTCACCTGTGTCTGTGTTTGCTGTTCTTATCGGAAGACCCCGTTCTGAAGCACTAACTTCAGGCTTGTGAGTTCGTGCCCGGTGGGAAACTAACAGATGAACTAAGCATATATTTCACAAGAGATTCCATATGTATGTGTCTACAAAAGTGTAATTTTTACCAGCGAAAGGAGCTTGTCGTGAATAGTTCACTTCATGAGATAAACCCAGGAAGACAATAAACGATACTTCATTCCATTCCACGGAGCACAAATGCTCAAGAAATGGCACAAGGTCTTAGGGTGGTCTGTGTTACAGTAAAAAAAAGGAGTGGACTGTGAAACAGCCATCCATAACCCGGGATGGTGCATCAAACGGGGGAAGGAAACGGCTTTCCAGGATTCCTAACCACGGGAATTTAAACGCCGTGGCCGGAGGAGTTGGCTGTGGGGCTCCCTCACTCAGCCTGGAATGTTCCATTAGATTAAACATGGGTTCAGGGCGGGAGGGATCCTCGGAATGAAGCTTTTCCGGGCTCCCTCCTGCTTTGTGTTTGCCGGGGGCACTGCGTTTTGTTTGCCAAGACCAGCTGCTTCCTTGCTGGCCAGGGTTCCCATCAGCCGCCCGGGGCTGTGTCTCTGATGGGGGGGAATTGGTCCCTCAGGTGCACGGGCAGCTGTGGGGCCCCAGGCTGGGCAGGAGGCTGAGCTGCCTCAAGGCCTGGATGGCTGCTTCTCCCGCCGTCCCTTCCCCAGATCTCTTCTCGGATCTTCCACAAACGTGACCCGGGCCAGCTGCGCCTGAGCTCCCCGCTCCGCGGCCTCCAGGATCCGGGCTGGGGACAGAGGGCTGACTCAGGGGGAGATGCCAGCCAGCCTTGTCCACAGCGTCTCCGGGAGCAGCTCCTCCTCAGACCAGACCCCGAGACGGGTTAGGACTTCATCTGCTAAGTGTGGGATCTGTCACTGGCACACAAACAAATCCCACGCAGCCTCAACACAGCGCCACACACATTTTTAGTTTTTAGTGTAAAATGTGCCATTAATTAATCACCAGCAAGTACTCCTTCATGCGCGCTGCGCTGTGCTGGGTGATGGGAGACGGAGCAGGACGCTAAGTCCTGCTCTAAGAGGTCAGATCGTCATGGCGATCTTGTCCCCCGCCCCCTGAGTGGACCCCTTTATTACAGAAACGTTGTTTGGGCTGAACGGTGCCACCCCAACGTGATATGCTGAAGGCCCAGTGCCCAGCACCTCGGCGTGTGGATTTCCCTGGACG
The DNA here is from genome assembly GCF_963455305.1 of Plecotus auritus. NCBI lineage: Eukaryota > Metazoa > Chordata > Mammalia > Chiroptera > Vespertilionidae > Plecotus > Plecotus auritus. Next base: position 1,788,043 of record NC_137782.1, on the reverse strand, counting down.
TGGAGTGATTGCGGAGGAAGTCGTTAAGAGGAGGTCCCCCTAAAGCAGGTGGGCCCCGGGCCAGCCTGACCGGAGTCTTCGTAGACGGGAAACGCGGGTGTGGCCTTCCACATGGGAGAAATGTTGCCACGAGCCAGCGCCGCGGAAGCGGGGGGCGAGGCCGGGACTGGCTCCTTCCCGGCACCTTCATCAGAGGGGCGTGGCCCTGCTGGCACCTTCATCTCCGACTTCTGACCCCGACCTGGGGACGGTGCTGTCATTGCCAAGTCGCCAGTTTTGTGGCACTGTCATGGCAGCCTCGCGGAGCCCACGCGCACGCAGCCGTGTCCCCGCTGTGACGGGGACAGCGATCGGCCCACGTTGGCCTGAGTGCACAGTCTTGGCCGCCACCTCCCACCCGGCTCAGATGCCACCTCCCAGGCCTTCATCACAGGGACCCCTGCACCCTCTCGCCTCGTTCCCTTTTTATTTCTGCGTAGACCTGTCACTGCCGGACAAGACTTTGCTTGGTTTTGTCATCTTTTTTAAAAAAAATTATTATTGCCCTAACCACCGGTTTGGCTCCGTGGATAGAGCATTGGCCTGCGGACTGAAGGGTCCCGGGTTCGATTCCAGTCAAGGGCATGTAGCTTGGTTGCGGGTGCATCCCCAGTAGGGGGCGTGCAGGAAGTAGCGGATCGGTGTTTCCCTCTCATCGATGTTTCTAACTCTCTATCCCTCTCCCTTCTTCTCTGTAAAAAATCAATAAAAACGTATTTAAAAAAAGTATTATTATTTATTTCCCAAACCAGAACTTCAGCTCCTAGAGGCCAGTGCTTCTGTCCGTTTTGGTCAGTGCTTTGTACGTGGTAGGTGCGTGAAAAACAGTTGTTGCAAGAAGAAATAAGTGAGGAAGTAAGGTTTAACTTTGGGCTATACATTTTTGTGTAGACAGACCTGTGCTTCTTGACACTACCGACTTCTTCCTCCTCCCTCCTCCCTCCCTCCTCCCCTCTCTCCCTCCCTCCCGCCCTCCCTCCCTCCCTCCCTTCCTCCTCCCTCCCTCCCTCCCTTCCTCCTCCCTCCTCCCTCTCTCCTCCCCTCTCTCCCTCCCTCCCTCTCTCCTCCTCCCTCCCCCCTCCCTCCCTCCTCCCTCCCTCCTCCCTCCCTTCTCCCTCCCTTCCTCCTCCCTCCCCCCCTCCCTCCTCCCTCCCTTCCTCCATCTCCCTCCCTCCTCCCTCCCTCCCTCCCTCCTCCTCCCTTTCTCCCTCCCTCCCTCCCTTTCTCCCTCCCTCCCTCCCTTTCTCCCTCCCTCCCTTTCTCCCTCCCTCCCTCCCTTTCTCCCTCCCTCCCTCCCTCCCTTTCTCCCTCCCTCCTCCCTCCCTCCCTCCTCCTCCCTCCCTCCCTTTCTCCCTCCCTCCCTCCCTCTCTCCCTCCCTCCTCCCTCCTCCCTCCCTCCCTCCCTCCCTCCCTCCCTTTCTCCCTCTCTCCCTCCCTCCCTCCCTCCTCCCTCCCTCCTTCCCTCCTTCCCCCCTCCCCTCTTTCTCGCTCCTGAAGAGGTGAGAGGAAGGAGCAGGACTCACTCCATGAACACAGACCACACGGCCTTGAGTTGCCCTGGCCCCGCTGCGGTGAGCCTGGTTTCTGGCTTCACGCATCCCCGTGTCTCTGAGCGGCGAGGACGGAGGCTCAGTTCCCAGCCCTGCTTGGCCAGCGCTCCCGGGAGGAGAGGCAGTGGGAGGGAACTAGGTCTTAGCCTGGAGCTGAGCGTGACAGCCTGGAGCCCAGGCAGCCGCCCTGGAGGAGGCGGTTTCTCTCACCTGCTGCCCCCGAGCAGAGACGAGGACTGACCTCTGGCCGTATCTGAGCAGCCCGGAGACCAGAGAGGCTCGGGAGTGATACACTGGCAAAGCCTTGCCTCCTGCCTTTGAAACCCGGCCAAACCCCAAAGGCTCTCAGAATGAGATCGGGTCTCGGGGTGATAAGGAGTCTGTGATGGTGTCCCCCCCAACCCCCCGCTGGGAGAGCCCGGAAGACCGGGCGGAGGTGATAGGCAGGGTGGGGAGGCTGCCGAGGAAGCCTGCGATCAACGGGCCTGGGAAAGGCCTCCACGGAGGGTGCAGTGCGGATGGGGAGGGGCGGGCTGGGAGAAGCGTTGGTGACGTAGCTGGTGGCTGGGGAAATGTGTTTTCTTTCTGTCTGGTTTATTCCTCCCCTGTTTCCCAAAAGGATTTGAAGGGGACGCCTCGCTGCGGTGAGGGATGAGCTGGGAATGACTTGTGGAGCCGGAGTGATGGGCCAGGAGGGCGGGCCTCTCTGAGGCAGGAAGGGCTGGAGGGGAGTGTTTGTGAGCAGACGGTGCTGTATCAGCTGCGGGTTTATCATCTGGAGGTGACGAAGGGACGGTCTAATGGAAAAGTCTGCTGGACTCTTATAAACATGCTACTCAGAGAGTGTCTGTCTTTGATAGGCAGGTGTCTGAGAAAACAGATGTGTGCACACAGGAGCGCAGACGCCTTCATTTGCAGCTGTGGCGACTGTTTGCTTTGCACTGCTTTCCAACGAGCTGCAGTTTTGATCGTCACATATGTGCGCACGTACACACACATACTCTCACCCCCACCCACATCCCTCAGGAAGGCTGTTTTCTGCAGTTGCATCTCAGAATCTTGAAACGCCCCGAATGGCTGGCGGCGTTGCTCCCCTGCGTCCTGGGGGAGAGCCTGGTGCTCCCGCTCCTCTCCGCGTGGCCCGTCAGCGCTGATCGGCCGGCTCTGATCTGCCCTCCTCTGGCCCCTGCCTCCCTTTGCTGGCCCAGATCGCTCCACTCCAGAGCCCGGAGCAACTCTCCTCCTGCCTGCCTCCCCCTCAAAGAAGCTTTTAGTGTTCTTCTTGGGAAAAAAAAAAACACATGAAACAATGGGCGATAGCTCGGCGAGAACTCGGCAGCTGGGCACCACGTGAGGACTGAGAAGCAGAATAAAGAGGTCAGCGCCACGCCAGGTTCCGAGGCTGCTGATGTGTGAAAACGTCTACTTGACAAGCGAGCCCTCCTTAAAGGCTCAGGAGCTAAAGGGCATCGACTGTGACTCCCTCTTAGCTGGGATTCTTTCACAGAAGCCAACGTTTATTTTTTTACGTGGGGGTACGCCAAGATGCAGAGCACGCTTGACGGCCACCAATACCGAAATCGTCCACTCTCTCCCCTTCACCTGGAGAAGGACACATTGCTTTCTTTTGTTTCTAAGTCTTCAAAACCACAAATGATTTTTAAAAATCATGCAACTGAAACATTCAAACAAAGGAAGAGTAGACATCCACGAGTAACATCTGGTATCTTCCCCCACACTTCAGTTCCCTTCCTCTTGGGAGGCAGCTGTGACCAGTTCAGCATCTCGGCTTCCAGGCCCTTTTCTGTGGATTTAAACATGTACTGGGATGCTCTGCCCCCGGTGGTCAGGGCCGTCTGGTCCAGTTCAGATGCCATTTCTTCAGGGAGGCCTTCTCTGACGACACCATCTAAGTTAACCTCCCCATCTCATCCCATCCCACCTTTGCATCTCATCCCTTGGTTGGCCTCATGGCATTGATTACCAATTTACAGTTGTTTGTATGAAAAATAATACAACAATCAACATTAAGATAAGAATAAACTCTGTGTTTTGAGTACTCACGACTGTAAACCTATTTTTGCCCCACCCTGTATGTTTCCTTCCCTGGAAAAGGGGACTTAAATGTGATGAGATGGAAGGTGACAGACCTTGGTTACAGACAGGGAAATTATCCTGGATTATCATGGGAGCTTAATCGAATTCCGTGAGTCTTCAAAAGTGGAAAACCTTTCCTGGTTGGTGAGAGAAGAGAAGAAGAAAGACAAGAAATTGATAGTGTGAGAGAGACTCGCCCCAAATTTCTTGGCTTTAAATATAGAGGAAGCAGGCCACTGGGTGGCTTCTAGAAGCTGGGAGTGACCCTCAGATAACAGCCAGTAAGGGAATGGGGACCTCAGTCCTACACCCACAAGGAGCTGAATTTTGCCAACTCTAGTGGGCGAGGAAACAGATCCTTGCCTAGAGCCCTCAGAAGGAATGCAGGCCTTTCTGGGTGAGCCTGGGCACGTATAGAACTGTGAGATAATAAATTTGTGCTGTTTAAGCCTCTAAGTGTGCAGTAATTTGTTACAGCAACAATGAAAAACTAATACACCATCAAATTATTCTTATTTCTATTGGTTTGCTTGTTTACCGTCCGCCTGCTCGCCAGCATGTGAGTTTTAGGAGAGACTGTTTGGCCTACCACTTTACCTCTATGACTGGAATAGCTCCTGACATGTAGGAAGTGCTAACTTAGTTGTTGTGGTTATAAACAAGGGCATAATGTATGCATACTGGTACATCACATCAAGTTCTATATATATTATCTGATAACTGTTTTAAACTTAATATCTTAGAGATCTTTCCACCTCATTCATATAGATCAGGCGTCCTCAAACCACGGCCTGCGGGCCACATGCGGCCCGCCAAGGACATGGATCCGGCCCGCCGGTTGCCGCTGCCTGTCCTGCTTAGCAGCCGACGCGTCCCGGGCCCGCAGTGCGCATAGGAATTTGTTCATAGTTTTTTTTTTTAAACTATAGTCCGGCCCTCCCACGGTCTGAGGGACAGTGACCTGGCCCCCTGTTTAAAAAGTTTGAGGACCCCTGATATAGATACTAGAGGCCCATTGCACAAAGATTCGTGCAATAGGCCTTCCTTCACCTGGCTGCCGGCACCGGTTTTCCTCCGGCACCCAGGACCCAGGCCTTTGCTCTGGCCGCCGCCTTCTGCCTTCACTCCGGCCGGAGTCTTCGCAGGCTTCGTTGACTCTGGCCAGTCTGCAGGCTTTGCTCCGGCCGGAGTCTTCACTCAGGCCAGAGTGCCACTCCTGTGGCTCCCTCCGCCCCCCGCCCTCCCCCTTATAGCAGGCGTTCTGCCCTGCCTGGCTGCTCCGTGCCTGGAGTGGCTGGGGGTGCGAGGCCACTGCCATCTTTATTCTGCTAATTTGCATATCCTCCCCCGATTGGCTGGTGGGCGTCGTGGAGGTACGGTCAATTTACATATTTCTCTTTTATTAGTGTAGATAACTCATTATTTTTGTTCACTCGCCTACATTTCATTCATGATTGGATATATAATCATTTTGACAACCATGCCCTTTGATGGGCATATAGGCTATTTTCAGTTTTTCACTTTGGCTGTCTCTGGGCACATGTGCAAGCATTTCTATAGGATAGAGTAGAATTGTTGCTTCAAATGGCTTGTCATTTAGATGGACGCTGCTAAATTGCCCTCTAAAAATGCCCGATGAAGGGACATCCCTAATAACCGAGCCTGGGAGTAATTGCTTCCCTACACTTGGTGCAATGCTGGTCTTACTCTCTAATTTGATTCTTTTTTAACTGATTGGTAGGTAAGAATTTCTCATTGTGTTTTAATGTTTGCCTTTCCATGCCCATTATTAATATTAAACAACTTTTCTTAAGTTTATCAGTCATTTGTATTTTTTTTCTGGCTCTGGTGTCAGAATTTAAAGATTTAAATCCTGACTCTAGCAGTTACTAACTGTATAACTCTGAGTAAGACCCTACATTTCTCTCTGTTTCAGTTTTCTTGCCTGAAAAATGGAGATGCTAATAGTATTTGATCAAAAGAGTTATTATGCAAATCAGTTCTTTTTTTGTAAAATGCTTAGGATATTGCCTGGCAAGTAGTATCCTCTCAGTCGATGCTAGCTATATTCTTGTCCAGTTTTTCCTCTGAGTTGCTTTATTTTGATTTGCAAAAGCTCTTTATATCATTTGTTGTGTGAAAAGCACTTAATGCAAATATTTTCTCCTAGTTGTTTGCCTTTTAGCTTTGTTTGTGGTGTATTGTATCTTAAAGAACTTATTTTTCCTAATTTATCTATATTTTTCTTTATAGAGTTTTAATTAGAACATACATAGCATTAGATTCTTGCTCAAAAAGATATTCCTAAGCACAAAATTATGAAAGCATTCTCCCATATTTTCTTCTACTATATTTACATTTTTGTGTGCTTAACTCTTGAATTGCTTTGGAATTTGTTTGATATAAGGAATGATGTAGAAATCCGAGTTTTCTTCCGAAGTATAGACGTGACTTTCCCAGGACTATTTATCACATATATGCTGCCCTTTCTCCCCTGGTTTAAACACCTGATTGACTTTTATGTATAAAATTCACATGTAGATGAGACTTTTCTACTTATTCCTTTCTCTTCTGTTGTCAGGAGGCACAATTACTACACATAGTAATTTACATAACTACATACTGTATTTAATATTTGATCATGCAAGCTCACATTTTATTTTTTTAATTCTTTTTTTAATATATTTTATTGATTTTTTTTTTTTTTTTTTTTTTTTTTTTTTTTTTTTTTTTTTTTTTACAGAGAGGAAGGGAGAGGAATAGAGAGTTAGAAACATCGATGAGAGAGAAACATGGATCAGCTGCCTCCTGCACACCTCCCACTGGGGATGTGCCCGCAACCAAGGTACATGCCCTTGACCGGAATCGAACCTGGGACCCTTCAGTCTGCAGGCCGACGCTCTATCCACTGAGCCAAACCAGTTAGGGCTATTTTTTTTTTTAAATTCTTAAAAAAATCTTTATTGTTGAAGCTATTACATATGTCCCTTTATCCCCTCTGCCCCCATTGACCTCTTCTAGCCCACCCCCGGCCCCGGCCTTCACCACCCTATTGTCTGTGTCCATGACTTATGCTTATCTGCCTGCACGGCAGGATGAGTGGGATGGTGTGTTTGTGAAGACAGTCTGGTAGCCTTAAAGACAGAGTTTAGAGCAGGGGTGGGCAAACTTTTTGACTCGAGGGCCACAATGGGTTCTTAAACTGGACCGGAGGGCCGGAACAAAAGCATGGATGGAGTGTTTGTGTGAACTAATATAAATTCAAAGTAAAGGAGCGGAGGGGAGAGCAAGAGAACCGGATAGAACAGCCGGATCCGGCCCGCGGGCCGTAGTTTGCCCACGGCTGGTTTAGAGTTATAAAATCCAGACTTCAGAAGGTGCCTTCTAAACACACTGGTTTCATCCCCTTGTTTCACAAAGGAGGAAAGTGATACCTCGAGACCACGCAGGGTAGAAGCAGGGCTTAAGCTCAGACTCTCTGGTCCAGGACATGTGTGGTGAGATGGTGACTTGAACTAACTGCTCATTATCACTCAACTCATGTGTTTGTGGAAATGTCTTTCTGCCTCCCAGGGAGGGCAAGAGAGAGCTCCATGTCTAACCCAAGAGTGAATGAAGCACTACATTCTCAAGCCATGGTTTTGCAGAGTCTGCTGCCTTTGTCCTTCGATTATACATTAGTTGTGCTTTCTCCAGAAGAAGTAGGGAACCAAGTCCAAGTATAAAACCGATTTATTTTTTGAGCATTCAAGTTTAGAACGAAGGGGCAGCAGAGAGTAGAGAGCCGAGGCTAGACCATGGCAGCACCGGGTCCTCGTCCGGATCTGCGCCCAGCTCCGTGGGGCGTCCACAGTCTCCTCTCCGGGAGCTCATCTGGAACACGGTCCCTCCCCTGCAGGACGCTGAGGACACCCACCCACGAGCAAGGAGCTGGCACAGTGTTTTGCAGCATCCTTTCCCCGGAATGGCAGCACGCCCTGTTTCTGCTCACTGCAGAGCCCTGAGCTTATTCCACACGCCACATGCTCCCTTCTCCACATGCTTTCCCCGCGAAGAGGAGGCTTTGCCACTGTCGGGAACTCCGGAGAGAGCGGGAATGAGGACAAGGTAACACAAGGCTGTGGGTTTCTGCCCCGCCCCTGACTCTCTCTCTGTCTCACCCTGCCTGTGCTGGGGGCTGCAGGTGAGAGCCAAAGTGAACCCTTAGAGCCCCAAAAGCCAGCATTCTCATCTCCTTCCCCCCAAAGCGTCCACTCTGTCAGCTATTGGAAAGCTCTCCATCGACAGTGTCCATGGCGACTTAGAGGGGCTTGAAGAGACCCTGACATTTTTAATCTTATTTCACCTTGGAGATTGTGGAGGGAGCGGGGCCCAGTGTGAGCACCTGAATCGTGGCGGGTGCTCTGTGCTTAGCGAGTCTGCTGTGTCTGCCTGTGTGACTGAGTGTGCCAGCGGGCGGCCGACTGAGAAGCCGAGGAAGGAGGAGGGGGCTGGAGGGGTCACCCCGCCTTGCCTTGCCTGGTCCCGGGCCTGCTGCTCAGACCTGCGCTGGGGAGCCTGCTGCGCCTCGTCCTCCCGGGGGAAGGATGCCGAGGCCGCAGTGGCTGGTCCATGACTCTCGTTCACGGGCTGTCCTGCTACGCAGATGGCCCTTCCGGCGCCTTCCCCGTCGGCATCCAGGCCACTGTGCTTAGCTTGGGCGACAGGTCATCCCGCAGAGGCCCCGCGCCAGGTGGCGGGAGGAGGGGGACCGTCCGAGCGGCCCACATGGCTCTCCTTCGTCTTGGCTCTGGGCTGTGTGGGCTTTGCCAGCCCCGGCGGGTGCGGGATCAGGGGAGGCGTCCGTGCTTGTCTGCGGGGCCGCTCCTGGGCGCATCCCGAGGCTGCTCCTCCGCAGCGCTGGCCCGGCCGGGCGCCCAGGGAAACCGGTGAAGAGCGAACGGCGCTCCCATCCCATCCTCTCCTTACGGCCGCGGGGCCGCCTCCAAGAAGCACACAGCGCTGCCGGCGGGCAAACCCCTGTCATCACCGCAGGCTTCCCTTTGGCGTCCTGGGCCACGTGGTGGGAAGCCTTCATTTCTCAGCGCCAGGATGGACGCCGTGGATTGTTCTGGAAAAGGGTCCAGGGCTCGTGCAGCTGTGATGTGGGGTCTGGAAGTCCTCGCGAGGAGCCTGTTCCGTGGCCCCCGAAGGCCTCCCTCTCGCCTCGGCTCCCTCATGGGGCGTCGCCCCCCCCCCCCCCCCCCCCCCGTTTGCAGGCCTCACTCAGTCCCTGTGACGGAGACCGGCCGCTCCCGTGGGCGCGTGAATGCCACGCACCGCCGCCGCGCGAGGCTTACCGTTAAGCCGAGGGCACATCGCTTCTCGGCCTTTTTCTCGGATCAAGCGTAGCTCGAGGACAGGCCCCTTCCCCAGAGAGGGAAGCGCCGAGGACTTAGGGCTCCAAAGGATGATCGACAAAACCTGGAGCCTGAGGAGTGACCAGTGGGTGGCCACATAGTCACGGGATGTAGAGTGCAGCCTGGGGGTGTCGTCCGTACTGTCGTATCGGGGGGACCGCTCTGTCCAGTGTGTGACCACCCAACCCCCAGGCGGTACACCGGGCGGGCATACAGAGTGATGCTGAGCGTAAGCTGCACTGAAAACGAACTTTTAAGACAAATAAATAAATAAACCGGGTTTGTAGAGGGCTGCTCCGCAGGACGCTGGCTCCAGCCCGAGCGGCTTCTTTGCAGAGCAGAGAGCTGAGGCAGAGAAGGCTGCTGTCCGCAGAGAACCGGCAGAGGCTCTGCTGGCCGAGGGCGCCCTCCCCCTGCTCTGCAGCCCGGGAAGCCCCTTAGCGGGTCTCGTCCAGCTGAACGGTGAGCGAGGCGGTTCTGTTCTACACGCTGTTCCTTCCTCTTCTTAAAGCACGTGCCCGCCTCATGCATCCCGGCCACTGGGCAGCCGCCGCCCTCCGCCTGCGGCCCCGTCTCCCTAGGTGGCCCCCCTGCTCCTGTGACCCCAAGGGGTGCCTCAGACTCTTGATTCAGTCCAGTCCTATTTCCCAATAACTCTGCCTGCCCCCCTGCCCCCGCCCATCACTTTCCTCAGGACCACGTCCAGCAGCAGCAGCTACCGCGGCCATGGCTGAGAGCATCTTCCTGTGACGGGGGGGCCTTGATGTCTGGTGTAATGGACGCTGTGACGGAGCAGCCCTCCTGGCCTGACCCCCCGGGTCCCTCTCAGCAGCGTGGACGTCCGGCCTGTGGCAGGTCTGCTTCCGGGGCCCAGGGGGCACAGGACCCAGAGTCAGCTCGGCGTCTCCCACGGCAGAGAGGAACCGGTGGAACCGGAGCTCCGGCGCCCATGAGCGGTTCCCGCCTCCTTGCTCCCCAGGCCTCCGGGCAGCAGCCAGGCCGGGCCCGGGCGGGGGGTGGGGGGGCCCAGCCGCCCCATTTCCAGGAGGTGACCGCCAGGAGCCACCGTGCGTCCAGGAGCCCTGGCGGGAGGGTAATGAACTTGAAGATGGGTGAGGGCGGTTAGCAGCGAGCTGCCCATTTCCATGGAGACGGGCGCCTTCCCTGGTGGTCCCCGGGCTCCTAGGGGGAGCGGGAGCGGCACGCGGCCCCGGCTGCCCCGTTGGGTTCAGGTGGATTTAGGCGCACCCTCACAGCGGCCCCGGGGGGGTCCTGAGGGCCCAGGTCCCAGGCCTGGCAGGGCCGGGAAGGGGCTGGAGAACGCTCAGGTCCTGGGCCTGCCGGACGCGGCGGGGGGGGGGTGTCTCGGGCCAGGACGAGGTGGGGGACATCTTTTATTCCCCAACTAAGGTCTGAAAGAAGGGGGTGGTGCCACCTCTGAGAGCGTCTCCCCAGGGAGAAAGGAGAACTGGGCTGTGAGGGCCTGGCCGGCTGCTCGCTCCAGCAGCTGGGGCTCCTGCTCTCCCCACGGCAGCCCCCCGCCCCCCCCCCCCCCCCCCCCCCGCTCCGCCTGGGAATCCGCGCAGTTCACACGTGCTCCCCGGGTTGCGGGGGAGATGGCAAACACGAGGCGGTCTGAGGGACGGCGACAGGAAGCGGGGAGCAGCCACTTCGGAGCGTCCCCTCCGGCAGTGATGAAAGCAGAAGCAGGTAGTCCGTCACGTGACGGGCCTGACTGTACGAACGGGGTACCACCCTGCTCTGAGGATCGTTGCCATGGTAACCCAGACAGAGATGGAGCAGCAGCAAAGGAGACTGCCCTGGAAGCAAAACGTTATTGATTAGATGAAGGTTTGGGAGGGGGGACGGGAGGGGGTTGGCAGTGGTGAGGATGGGGGCAGGCGCCCGTGAACCCAGTGTCATGCCCATATGCAGAGCGTGTGTGTGTGTGTGTGTGTGGGGGGGGGTTGGATATTGACAAGTCTCGTCAGGAGCCCTCAGACACCGGAAGTTAAATGGTCATCGGCACATGCTGCCGTGGCTGGGCGGAACGCTCGGATTTCGGCATCACGGAGCACATCGATCGTTTCCTAAGAAAATCTAGGCCCGCCCGGCGTGGCTAGTGGCTGAGCATTGACCTCGGACTCAGGAGGTCACGGTCCGACTCCCAGTCAGGGCACATGGCCGGGTTGTGGGCTCCATGCCCAGTGGGGGGCGTGCAGGAGGCAGCCGATCCATGGTTCTCTCTCATCATGGATGTTCCTATCTTTCCCTCCCTTCCGCTCTGAATCAATAATCACATATTTCAGAAAAGAAAAATGGGCCAATCTAAGGTGGCGGAGCGGTGGTGTTCTCTGAGTCCACACCCGCCCCGGGACAGGGCTGTCTGCCGGCCGAGTGTCCGGCCGTGCCCACGGGCACCGGTTCTTGCTCAGTGGCCCACGTGCCGCCCTCACTGTCCCCGTCACCATGGTGCTGTTTGGTGCAGGAGGGGGGGCCCTGGTCTGTCCCCCGTGGAGAGCACGCTCCCTGTGGGCCCCTGGCGTGGTGACCTGTGACACGGATGTTTTCAGTCCACGGGCCCAGGCTCTGTTCACTGAGCCACACCGGCCGGGGCCGCACTGATTTCTCCTTCCCGGTCAGCACCGAGAGGAGACCGCTGTCCTCCTGCTCAGGGCCATCGTGAGGAAGAACTCACTAAGGGTTAGAAAGCAGCTTGAAAATACAGGCTCGTCTCGAAGCAAGATGATGAAACATCACAGGGGTCAGTACTGACCACGGTCCCGTCGAGGCCACCGTGAGGGGCTGCAGGGTACCCCGAGGTCCGAGGCGAGGGAAGGGCTGGGAGTGGCAGGTTCCCCCCTGTGGACCGAGTGAGGTGTGAATTGCAGACCCTGACCCCTGAGCTGCCATCTGTGTTTCTGTGTTATGACCTCCCTGTGCCTCGGGGACAAGTGGCAGACTTGGCAAGAGTGGAGTTTTTTTTTTTTTTTTAATATATATTTGATTGATATTTTACAGAAAGGAAGGGAGAGGGATAGAGAGCTAGAAACATCGATGAGAGAGAAACATCAATCAGCTGCCTCCTGCACACCTCCCACTGGGGATGTGCCCGCAACCAAGGTCCATGCCCTTGACCGGAATCGAACCTAGGACCCTTCAGTCCGCAGGCCGACGCTCTATCCACTGAGCCACACCGGTTTCGGCGGAGTTTTTTTTTTTTAAGAGAAATCTGTGGTCTCCTGTTCAGAGTCCTCAGCATGCCTGACCACGCGCTGGTGCGATGCTGTTCTCCGATCCCCGGTTCCGCTCGGTCCCGAGGCCGCTGACCTGCCCTCCGTCCCCTCCCTTCCCGGTTTGCACAGAGCTGTTCAATGCCCGCAGCTCTGCCACCGAAGGGATCCCTGCACGTTGCATCCGGAAGATGCATTGTTAATGCGCGGAGAAATCACATCAGGCGACAGGCAGCATGTCCCTGGCACGGGAAAAAGGAGCAGAGGCTGGTTCGACACGCGTGTGACGGAGGAGACAAATGGCAACAATGGGCGTTCATCATGAGCGAGACCACGCAAAGCGGAGATGTGAGGCCGTGCGCAGGCAGAACGCGCGTCCTCGTGGCAGAGCAGGTGGCACTGGAGCTGGACCGGAGCCACTCGGCCTGTGGCTGCGCTAGCCCTGGGGCCGCGGCGCCTGGAGGTCCCAGCAAAGGGGCCGGTTGGCTGCTGACCGATGGCTTCCAGGCGCCACGCGGGCTCCTGCACGTGACTTCCGAGAGGGACGAGGCCCGGTGATGTTCCCAGGGGGGCCGGTCATCAGCTCTGGCTGCACAGGGAAAAGGGAATGGGCCTGGGGGAGTCCCGCAGGGAACTCTGGGGAGCGGGAGGCTGTGGGGTGGGGGCGCCCACTTGCCGTCACCTGGCGAAGGGGCGATGCCTGGACAGGCTGCGCGGCCACAGTTGGCTGGTGGTGATGCATCCTCGGCGTGACCAGGGGCGGGTCCCTTCCACTTCCTAGCTGGGCGTTGGAGATAAGAACCTATCAGGTTTATTGCAGATGGATTAGAAAGGCCGCCGGGGCACCATCCTTCAGCTGACAGTCCAGGCCTGTCCCTCCTCACCCCCTCCTCTCCTATCCAGGCTGGGGCGGGGGGAGGGGTTCGTTTAAACTGCAGCAACAGCTACAGTTCACGAGGACAGCAAAGGGACGCATTCTTCAAACCCGTTTCTAGGCGATCAGTTTATTAAATACCATTTCTTCTGGCATCTGGCAAGCAATGATATTCTCCTTAAGTCTGAGGGCTGCTGATACGCTGGCGGAAGGGGCTGTGGGTTCCGTGTGCGTGTATGTGTGCGTGTGTGCGCGCGCACGTGCCTCCTGCACGCTGTTCTCTTGTGGTTTCTGTGTAATATCGCCCGCACTTTCTATGTGGAGGAGACTCACTTTCCCCTACATAGAGTCAACAACAAACATGAAACCACCTAATTATATTTTCATAATCAGGATTAGAAGCCATCTAGACGACCCTGCCTGATGTACTCAAGGAGTTTGTTGATTGCTTTTTGATGTGTATGAGAGCTTTATGCAGAGCCACATCAAATGATTAGCTTCACAATGAAATAAAGGAAAAAAAAACCCACCTTTAATATGTGTACACACTTACTTAAAATATACATACATAATTCATAGTATTTGGCTAATTAGCCAGCATCGACACAAAATTCATGACCAGGAAATAACTGGAGAGGCTGATTGCCTTCAAGCAGTACATTAATTTCATAAATATATATATGTGTGTGTGTGTGTGTATATATATATATATATATATATATTTTTTTTTTTTTTACTTTTTTTTTGCACAATATGGATCCTGCCTTTTCTAGAAACGTTAAGTCTTTTGGGCCATCAGGGCCTCAAAGTGTCTCCACGTTCTGGGAAAGGCAGGAGATTAAGGTTTGAACATCAGAAGTAATGTGTGACAGGAATCACATATGCGTGCTACCTCTTCGTGAGCATCCGGTCCTCTGGGTGACAAGGGGTCGGGACCCAGGGAACCTGAAGGGACAGGGATGACCGGAGGCTCCAGTGTGGCTCTTCCTGACGTCTGTCCACCCATGAGCGCGTGCCCCTCCCTCCTCCTGGGGGGTGTGGGTTTGAATTTTCTTGAGGACTGATTCCATCTATATATGTAAAAGCCTAAGTGACCTTTTGACCACATAACCGGTAGCTATGACATGCACTGACCACCAGGAGGCAGATGCTCTGACCTGTAGGTTAGCTTGCTGCTGGGGTCCTGCCAATTGGGACTGGGTAAGATGGGCCAGACACACCCTGGAGCCCTCCCGCGGTCCCTCCCCGGCCCTGATCGTGCACCAGTGGGGTCCCTCAGCCTGGTCTGCACCCTCTCACAATCCAGGACCCCTCGGGGGATGTCAGAGAGCCAGTTTTGGCCTGATCCCTGCAGGCCCGATCTAGTTTTATAATAAAATAAAAGCTGATACGTCTTTGAGTATCGTGTTAGAAGGGAGTTTAGAGGTCAACTATTGGAACTTCCACTCCATTGTACAAAATACTGGATAAATGATTTTCTTCAGGTTATTCTTGAACATTTTGATGATAAGGAATTTATGATTTTTGAAGGAATTATAAAGAGTCTTCATTATAAGAAATTTCTTTTTTATATTGAGATGAAAACTCTATCTCTGTGACATACACTATTTTTTTATTCATTTATTTACTTACTCATTCCACTGGCATCTATTTATGGAACACCCTCCGTGCATCAGATACAGTAGCAGACCCTGGGGATGAGGCGATGCCGTGGACAGACCGGGTCCTTGGCTTTATGGATCTTGCCTTCTGAATTCACTGGAGAGGCAGGCACTTAGGCAGGCAATCATAATGCACTCTGGCAAGTTCCACGAGAATGGAAATACAATAATCTATAGGCGGGATGGAACACCTGAACTTGATCGGAGAGAACCTCCTCAGAGTCATCTCAGCGGAGGGTGGAAGGATGCAGTGAAGCTCCGGAGTTAACCCTTTAGGATGGCGTGGGAAACACGGGAAGACAGCATCTCCGTCAAGACCTTTGCTCCAGCTAAACACGCAAGGATTCACTCCATCTTCCTTCCAAGACCCCCCTATTGTCTAACTTACCAATTTAGTGACTTCGGTAGAAAGTAACTGAGACCTGTTTGGCCTGATGTGTTCTCAGTGAACCAACCCATTCTGGCTCCTCGTTATAGCCATTTTCCTCTTGAAGTGCTTACGGACCATCTGCTTTGTTCTCCATTAGAAAATTTAGCTGGGCGCCCGATCTAGATTTATTCTGACGTGTTTATTACTTAAAAATTAAGATTTTTGCCTACTTGTAGTGTTGGGGGCCTCTCTGGTTCCACGGTAATTTTAAAACGTTACTGACAGTGGTTCTCCAATTGTTTTTGCAAACTCCTCGCCCCAGGAGTAAATTCTCTGAGCCAAGACAATTTTCCTATCGATGCCACCTTCGTACTCTTTGGTTAAGTGTTAATTGTGTTTAGTTTTCACTTTTCCATTTGATGATCAGCCTCGTTGGTAAAGATGATTGCAAAGCGGAAGTAGTTTTATTATCATAACACCTTTCATACCATCTTTCCCAAAGACACCATCCCTTTTGCTTCTCGTCACTTTTTCAAACTTAGCACAATGCGTGCTTTGTGTGTTGTCTGTGTGCTTTATACCAAAGTTAACTTCCGGCCTGTGGACTTTGGGGCGTTCTTTGTAAGCTATCACTTCATCCTCCACATCAGTGACTATGCCACTCCCCCTTTTTTCATTCACCTGCGTTATGAAAAACTGAACTTACTGAAGGATGTGCTATGCAGCTACCTTGAATCCATAGGATGTTTCCTCTTCGCGTTATTCCTGATCATACAACGAGACTTCCATTTTCAGTGCGTCTAATACTTCTAGGGCCAACTTCCTTTGAGTGTTGAACTTTCCCTGATTAAAAGAATGTATTCTCGTCTAGAATTTGGAATGCACTAACCTCAGGGTATAAAGAAAAGGGGAAGAGGATAGTATTTATTGAGTGGCTGTTATTTTCCATCCCAATGCTATGTACCTTGTTCATTTTCTCAACACCATTTGGGGTTGGTTTGATTATTTCAGTTGTTCAGATGAGGCAATTGAGATTCAATAGATTGTCCAAGCTAGGAAACAGCAAAGATGGGATTTAAGCCTGAATCTGTCTGACCCCAGAGCTCCTTCTGATGTACCGTAGGCCAATTTCTTCCACTTGCTGGCAAACCGGGATTGTTACCATTTCCTTAGGAGCTCAGGACTCATCCTCCATGGCGGGCAAATGGAGATCCACAAGTATCACTTCTATAGTTTCTTCTGTATCACATCGCTCCCTTCAGCGATACCTTGACATACCATTTGGTCCTCTGTGTCTTCCTAGAAATCTTTGTTTTTCTGTAGCTCCGCGATTGGAGGTCACATGGTCAAAAGGAAAGGGTTCGTTCCTTGGGAATGAACGAACTTAGCCAGAGGCCTTGGTGTCCAGCTCAGTATGCGTTGCTGCAGAGCAATATTGCCGAAGACGTAGCCCTTAGAGCTGCCCTGGCTCATGCTGCTGCTCCAGGAGGCCAGGGTATGGGCACCGCTTAGTGGGGCCTCCCCTTGGGTCTCACCGTGCTGCTCTCGCGGGGCCAGGGGGGCTGCAGAGTGACTGAGGCCTGACGGGGAGAGTGCACCCCCAGCGCTCCGCTCCTGCGGCGGCCAGACTGAGGTGTCCAGGGTCCTGCTGGTCAGCTGGAGGCTGTTCCCAGGTCCCTCCCGCCGGGCTGCCTGGCCTGGGAGAGACCCTCCTCTCGATGGGCATCACCATCGCACGCATGGAGCACCGTCACCTGGTTAGAACCAATCGCCGTCCTCCCCACACTCAGTGGGAGGATGACAGGGCACGGGTCCCTGGGGGTGGGACAACGGGGACATCTTAGCATCCACCTGGAGCTTCATCGTTCACTTGGATGTCACGATGGCTCTAACTGTTCCCTGAAGACTGTCCTTGTCAACACCTTAAACTACATGGAAACATGGGCTGGCTGTTCCTCTTGTTAACCTTTTGTCCATGTTTTTCTAGTGTTAAATCGTCTGTCTTTCTGTGAACTTTCAGCCTGTAATGAGACCTCTCAGTTAGAAATCTTTAATATCACTTTTACTATCATTATTTTACTCCCCATCTCCCCCCTTCCACACACACAGCCCAGTACAGCATCTCCTCACAGTCCTTCCCCAAGACCTGTCGCCTGCCTGGTCCCCACGGTCACAGGTCACATCCTGCCCCTGACCTATTGCTAATGGTCCTCAGTCACTTCCCAGATTTTCATTATTTTCTTCCCATAAATGTTAGAGGAAGGAAATGTGCTTCTCTCGCCATGACCTTTCCAGTCTTCAAGGCTTGTTTAGGTGTTTTAAAGAATTCATGTCAACATCAGATCTCTTTCAGGCACTTCGGCCAATTTCTTAATTATTCCCTACAAGAAATAGCCTGCGGTCAAGTTAATTCCAAGGAGGACGCACGGAGCCTGCGCGCTCGCTGGTGGGGACGACAGTATTGACCCACGTCTCTGCTGCTGTCAGCCAAGGAGACCACTCGTCGTAAAGAAAATCAGAGTGGCCGCAGCCTCAGCCTTGATGGCTCGAGTTGGAATTTGCCTCTTTGGAGTCTTGTTTCCCACCCAATACATTTTTTTTTTTTTATTACAGGAACAATAATTTAGGGCTTGGGCAAAAACAATTAAATAATTCAGAGACTGGTGATTTTTTTTTTTCAAGTTTGTAGCTGGATCAAATATTCATAAGGCGTAGGTACATTTCTCAGATGGAAGTGCACAGGGCTCCCATCCCAACACAGCATGGCTGACAGAGCTCAAAGACATTTTTCTGCCCCGTCGCCTTCAAACCCTCTCTCCCGAGTCTAGACCCCTGCGCGTGTCCCTTGATGTGGCGTCCTTGACCATGGCCGAAGCTTCAGACACCCCTCCTGTCCTCTCTGCGTTTCCAGCACTCCTTCCAGCAGGTTTGTAATGACCCTTCCAATTACGGTGCAAGCAGCATTTGGCAGAAAGCACCCTGCCTGATCCCAGCACTTAGGCCGGAGCGGTGTTTTTAGATAGCAATTAGCGTCCACAACGCTGTCATGATATTTGTGAACACACTTTAGGGTTGATCTTAATGATCCCATTACAATAGGCTCTGCTTTTCCCCACAAATGTGAGGCTCTTGCTTTTAGGGTATTATGGAGAAGCTCTGGATCTGGGCTTTGAATAGAGAGGCCTAAGTTAGGGTGTTTCTCCTTTCTGGGTCCGTGACTTGCAGAATCCAGATCTGCTGACTCTTTCTGGTGGGTCCCCCAGACAGCTCTGCACCGGTCTGTGGGGGCAGCTAACTGGGGAAGTCGCCAGGAGACGGAGATGCTCAGGCGATGTCCTTGTGTACCATGAGGTGCAGCAAAAGGCCTCATGAAAGTGTGTTTCCAAAAACCGTAGGGCAAGACACAAAGCCTCGGACAACGTTTACCTTACCCACAAGCAACGTCGGATGCTCTCCATTTTGTGCCAATGCCTTCTGCATGTAGAACTGTACCACCTGTGGCTTGAACGGGTGATATGTACACAGGCAGGTCGATACTCGAGCATTAGTTCAGGAAACATAACCCCAAGCACTCTTGGAAGTAAGTAAGAAGAAGGAGAATGTTTGCTGCTGTTATTCCTAATTGTTCAGGTGGACACCGTACGGTTCTCGTCTTGGGTCTTGGTTTTCTGTGGGTATAAAAAGGTGATGGTATAGCCCTAACCGGTGTGGTTCAGTGGATAGAGCGTCGGCCTGTAGACTGAAGGGTCCCAGGTTCGATTCCGGTCAAGGGCATGTACCTTGGTTGTGGGTACATCCCCAGTGGGAGGTGTGCAGGAAGCAGCTGATCGATGTTTCTCTTTCATTGATGTTTCTAACTCTCTATCCCTCTCTCTTCCTCCCTGTAAAAAAATCAATAAAATATATTTAAAAAAAAAAAAAGGTGATGGTATAACTTACGCGTGGGAGAGCCAGGCCCCTTGGGAAGTTAGGTGCTGGCAATAGCAAGAGGAGCCACAGGAGGCTGGAGGACCGAGAATGAATGCATAGCCTCCTTCTGAATAAAAAATGTTCGAGTTTTTTTTTTTATTTTTTATTACTGAACCTTGAGTGCTCCAAGGACATTTTGCCGTTAAATGCTTATGAAAATAAAGACATTTTCTCCTGTAGTGTGTTTACATGGCCATCTAGCTATGACCTTGAAGTCTATCTCAGAGACTGATGTCTGACTTCTCCGTTAGAAACACGCCTTTACAAAGCTAAAAGGAGTTCAGTGGCGTCCTGGGAAGTTATTCTTGTATTAATATATTTGGTTTCCAAACCAGACTTGGGCTTTTCCTGTTCTTTATTTCCCCCCCATCCATCGGGGTTTTTGGTTTCTAAATAAGGGGCCTAAAATTCTATGTTGGAATTCTATATTGGATCCTATAGTCTATATTATGAAGGTATTTAGTTAATATTTGTCCAAAGAAAGTACTCTCTATTTCAGCTCAATAATGTGGAATATTGACACAGGTTTTTGTTTGTCCCACCAACTTTTTTTTATCCTAAAGTGTTTCATCATCTTTTGGTTCCAGGACCTTTGCACATGCTATTCCTTCTACCTGGAATGATTTTTCCTCTCTTTGCCTCGTTAGTTCACCTTTGACACTTAGCTCAAGGTAATTGTTCAGAGACTCTTACACGAAATCCTCTACTTTGCCTTAAACTAGGTCTGTTTCTCCAAGTGAAAGTTCTATATATCTTCTCAGTGGCCTAAGTCCCAAACATAACTAAATAGTGTACCGTGTAACCAGTTGTTTGACATCTGAATTTCTAGGTAGAATATGTTCTAGTATGTCTTGAAGTTGAACGTGGTCTTATTCACAGTTCTTTTCCAAGCTCTGCACTTAGGTCCTTGTGCTAGAGGTTTAGTTACTGTTTACTGATGGAGTGAATGGGTATTGTTTGAAGACTTTGACTGATTTTGATCAAGTCTGATCTACTAAGGAAGAGCAACGTAACTTTAGGTCTAGTTGTGACTTCAACTATCACTGATTCTCTGACGTCTCACAAATCTCTACCTAGAAATCTCCTCTGGGCTCTAGACCCACTGAA
This sequence comes from Plecotus auritus, assembly GCF_963455305.1. Classification (NCBI taxonomy): domain Eukaryota; kingdom Metazoa; phylum Chordata; class Mammalia; order Chiroptera; family Vespertilionidae; genus Plecotus; species Plecotus auritus. Next base: position 1,767,744 of record NC_137782.1, on the reverse strand, counting down.
ACAACTTTGTACAGAACATCCTCCTCTGAACCTAAAAAGGCCTTTCAATCTCAGGTTGCCCAAACTGGAATTCCTAACATCCAATGTCCCTTCTCCTCCAAGTCTACTCCTTCTCCTTCAAGTCTACTCCTTCTCCTCCAAGTCTACTCCTTCTCCTCCAAGTCTACTCCTTCTTCTAATGCATCACTTGATTAATAACACTACCAACCACCCAATTGATTTTCAGGGTGACGTGTCTTTGATCTCTGCGCTCCTAGCTGTTCACGTGTCTTTTCACTCATGCTTGTTTCCTCCAAACTGATTGACTTAAAAATAGGAGCTTCCTAAATGAATGGATATTGTCCCATCGAGAATACTAAGTGACATCATTCCCTAGATGGAACCTCTAAACAAGGGCTCAGGGTCTACCAAGAAATCTGGGCCAAAACCGGTTTGGCTCAGTGGATAGAGCGTCAGCCTGCGGACTGAAAGGTCCCAGGTTCGATTCCGGTCAAGGGCATGTAACTTGGTTGCGGGCACATCCCCAGTAGGAGGTGTGCAAGAGGCGGCTGATCGATGTTTCTCTCTCATCGATGTTTCTGACTCTCTATCCCTCTCCCTTCCTCTCTGTAAAAAATCAATAAAATATATTAAAAAAAAAAAAAAAGAAATCTGGGAGTCTGCTTTATCGCTCTCCTCTTTCTGTATTTCCTCATCCAGGTCATTGAGTCTTGACAATTGTACTTCCTAAGGGTCTGTCAGGTGTCTTAGACTACCACTGAGAGTAAGACCATTGCTCTCCAAGGGCGGGTCTTGCTTCCCTCCAGTCTAGTCTCCCAATTGCTGTAGGAATACTTTCCAAAGTAAATGTAAACCTAGCCCGCCCGGCATGCCACAATGGTTGAGCATGGACCTAGGAACCAAGAGGTCATGGTTCGATTCCCGGTCAGGGCACATGCCCGGGTTGTGGGCTTGATCCCCAGCGTGGGGCATGCAGGAGGCAGCCGATCCATGATTCTCTCTCATCATTGATGCTCTATCTCTCTCCCTTCCTCTCTGAAATCAATACAAATATAGTTAAAAAAGGCACCCAGGATTTGTGTCATCTGGTCAGACTGGCCAATGAGTGGGTGAACTGTGAACAGCAGCCTGGGGTCCCCGAGACCGACCCTGCGTCCGCGGAAGGTGAATTCACACGCGCAGGATGCAGTTCTGGACACCGTCCTGGGAGCCACACTTCCTGTGTGACCTAGCCCTGCGGAGCATGGCAGCCGGCCCCTCAGCAGAGCGCCGCGAAGGGCCAGGCCACCTTCCAGGGCAGCTTTCCTCACGGTCGTCTGGACGGAGATCCCAGCCCAGTGCTCGGGGCACGTCCAGAAAGTTCCTTCAGCCCCGGCAGAGGGAGCGGCGCTGCGAGGCTGCCAGCGCGGTGCCCAGGTCTCCCTCTCGCACCAGCGGAGCCAGCGCCCCGGCAGGCATCCTGCTGCTGCTGCAGATGGCACGCCCGCAGCCTGGCACAGCCCCCGGCGCCCCTGGAGTCCGAGGCCGTGGGGGAGCGAGGCAGTGGGAGCTCGGGCGAGCCCAGCGGCCCTCGGAACTGCCAAAGGCCACCCGGGCCACCAGCTCCCGGAAGCCCGGGCCCACAGGCTACGCTGGTGGCATTTGCTCAGCGCGGAAAAGAGAAAAGAAACTTTGTGTGGCAAGTGGTAACCCTGACATTTCAGGGTATTTACCACGATGATGTTTCCCAGAGTCACAGAGTAAAACCAATTAGAATTATAAATACCATCCAATTTTCCTACCAGCTCTCGTGCGCTATTACCCGGTGTTGGAAATCAAATCACCTTAGTCCCGTGGTCGGCAAACTGCGGCTCGCGAGCCACAGGCGGCTCTTTGGCCCCTTGAGTGTGGCTCTTCCACAAAATACCACGGCCTGGGTGAGTCTATTTGGAAGAAGTGGCGTTAGAAGAAGTTTAAGTTTAAAAAATGTGGCTCTCCAAAGAAATGTCAATCGTTGTGCTGTTGATATTTGGCTCTATTGATGAATGAGTTTGCCGACCACTGCCTTAGTCAATCAGAGGCCACTTAACTGCCGCTCCACGTCCTCCCGGAAGGTCTGGAGCACCCATCACCCCCGTGAGGTGGTGAGCTCCCTCGGGGCGCGGACACCGAGCCCCTCTGGGTAAAGATGAGAACCAAGTCAACGAGCCACACTTCCACCAAGGACCGCGCTCAGCTGGGTCAGCTGCTGGGCATGGCCGAAAAGCCGGTGCCTGCTCACGCTTCCCGGAGCTCTGGAGGAATAAAACACATCATGGTCCTTTTTGCATCGAAAGCCATTGCATTAGGGTAAGCCACGTGCATGCAGAGAGGATTCACATCGGCGTTAACGCGTGAGGATTCTACATGAGACACGGAATCGGGGCTCTGGCTGTGCGAGGAGACCTCTTGGTGAGGGGCGAGAGGCTCAGAGGCTGTCTGAAGCGCATCTCTCATTCCCGCAGCCTTGACCTGACGGGGCGGCCGAGGCCCGCGTTGTGCTCGTGGCCTCGAGTGGCGGTAGTTGCTGAATACTTGGATGGTTATCAGCTTGATGGCTGCTGTCATGTCCTCTTAATTGGAGCCCACAGAACAGTAATGCGCCCCTCTCCATGCAGATGACTGTGACCCATGACCCGCCCAGGAAATCATCTGCAAATCCAGGCCAGACTCGGCCTGGCGGGGGCGCTCATGGACATCCTCTCGGGCTCCGAGGGTGGCTCTTTGATTGACACCCAAGGCATGTGATGGCCCAGGAGGAAAATCTTGCCTCCAGAAACAACAAAGGCCCCTAAATCGACTTCACTCTTGTTGAAATAGAGTGAAACGTTGTTAGCTACTTTTCTAGCTGATGGGTGGTTAGTGAATAGATATTTTTAATGCCGTGTGGGTGGAAATATTACATTGGAAGTAATATCGGTTGATGGACATTTTTAAAAATTGAGTTCCATTTTCGTGTGGTCCTGTTCGGGGCGGCCTGTGCAGCAGCAGGAGGCGCTGGAGGCCCTCCTGGGGGAGGAAGGGCTGCGAGGGGCAGGAGCATGAATGGACTTAATGATCAATTTCCACTCCCACGAGCTTTCCCATCTCCGTTCAACAAGGAATTAAGTCACAGAGTGATACAATTTTTTTTTTTTTTGCTATTCAAGACACTAAACTTACCATTAGAAATAATTAAAGAAATTATAAATGAAAGATAGAATATTCCAAGAAAGCATGACCTAATGACCCGCAGCAGCCATTTGTAGAGAAAGATGCTATTGGTCCTTAGGAGGGAGACTGAGTGATTTTTTTTTAAGAGAATCAAATGGCTAGTTCCCATTACGAGTCAAGGAAATGACTCCCGCAAGAGGGCTCAGTAAACAACAAAAAGCAGAATAACGTTAAATTACATGATTAACACGGTTACAATGTGAAGTACAGGGCATTTATATCCATGTGTACAGGTTCTTGCATTTATGATCTCCCTGTTGGGCCATAGTAAATAAAATGAATGTTTATCTGTTGCTCGCAGAACTTAGAAATGTTTACCAAGGATCTTGGAAAAAGACATGAGCAGGAGCGTGGGGCAACGGACAGTGATACGTAGTGACCTACGATAGCTCATTCAGTGATAAAGTGCAGGAAAATCCACTCACTTATTCACTCAGCCATCTATTAATTCACACAGTTACATATTGAGGGTCTACCTGGTGATAGACGTTCAGGGTTAAAATTAGACACATCAATTTGTGGTTGTAAAAACTCCTGGGGAGGCCTTTCCCAACGTAAAATACAATTTTAAATTAAAAAAAACAAAAAAAAACAAACAAAAAAAACGCCTGGGGATTTATCAGTAGGTGCTACATACATGAGTGCGTGTTCCTGTGCGTTCCTTGGAATATCCTTGAACACCGATTGCATGTAAGGCACCGTGCAGGCAGCACGGAAATGCAGCGATGGGTCTGGAGTCAGCCCTTGGTGAGGTCAAGCCGGCACCTGCCAGCGCTGGGCAGGGAAGAGCTCGCTTTCCAGGAAGCCCCAGAGCATGTGAGCTGGACCCGGAAGGCTGGGCTGGGTGTCCCTGGGTGAGGAAGGGGAAGGCCAGAGAAAGGCACCTGTTCGGAGGGGGGGTGGCAGGGAGTGTGTGGGAAGGACTGCGGGCGGGGCGCCGTGCGGGAGCTGAAGGACGGCAGGAGCCCAGAGCAGCGGCCGCAGGAGCCGCCCGAGCACAGCCGCTTGCTCTGACCTCGGCGGTGGAGAGCGGGAGCGCTTTCCCGTCCATCGGTGGACACCCACGCTTTAACTAGTTGGCCCTTCCTGGTTTTATACGTTTTTCACACATGCCTCGTGTGCTTGACACATATTATGTTTATAATATAACTTGACCCCAGGCTGGGGCTAGACCAGTGGTCGGCAAACTCATTCGTCCACAGAGCCAAATATCAACAGGACAACGATGGAAATGTCTTTGGAGAGCCAAATTTTTTAAACTTAAACTTCTTCTAACGCCACTTCTTCAACATAGACTCGCCCAGGCCATGGTATTTTGTGGAAGAGCCACACTCAAGGGGCCAAAGAGCGGCATGTGGCTCGCGAGCCGCGGTTTGCCGACCACAGGGCTAGACCTCTCGTTTTGTTGGTGGCGTCTTCTGATGGAGAAAAGCTTTGCCTTTTAATGAGTGACCTAAGCCAGTCCTCCCCTCGATGCTTGTTTCGTGTGCGTTTCTACCGTTGCTTCTATCTTTGCTCTCTGGGTATGTGCGATAGGAATCTTAGGAACTGAGCTTGCTTTCCCACTCTTCATTTTCTGAGATCGTTTTTGTTTAAGATGGGGCGATGCATGATGACGGAAGGAGACCTGACGAGGGTGGGGCTGCACACACAATACAGTGTCCCGGTGATGTGTTGGGCAGCTGTGCACCCGAAACCCGCAGTCACTATGTGTCTGTTGACCAGTGTCACCCCAATAAATTCAATAAGAAGGAGAAGAACGAGAAGTGACAGTGGTTTGCATCACAGAGGTAACGGCCGACGTGGGAGAATTCGCGGTATATTTTGGAAATGTGGCCCACGGGGCTTGCCGGTGAACTGGATGGCAGATAGACTAGCACAGCGGTCGGCAAACTCATTCGTCAACAGAGCCAAACATCAACAGTACAACGATCGAAATTTCTTTTGAGAGCCACATTTTTTAAACTTCTTCTAACGCCACTTCTTCAACATAGACTCGCCCAGGCCGTGGTATTTTGTGGAAGAGCCACACTCAAGGGGCCAAAGAGCCGCCTGTGGCTCGCGAGCCGCAGTTTGCCGACCACGGGACTAGCAGGAGAGGAATCGGGGAGGGTTCCGAAGGCTTTTGCCTGAGCAGCTGGGTGAGTGGACCATCACTCCCGGAGAGGGAAAGAACAGGAGAATCGGGTGCAGAGGGGAAGGTGAGGGGTAGCTCTTTAGGGTAATGACCTGGTGGTGCCTTTTCATGACCATGGCCGTCATCTGCTTCCTCTCACGTCTGCTCCCTGCCCCCTCCTCCCTCCCCCGTGTCCTAGGGACCTGCCATTATTCTCACCCACACCCAGCCTCCTTGCAGCCACTGCTGTTCGGACACGGCCAGCACCCCCCCGCCCCCCGGGTGAAGGTTGGGGAAAGGCCCAGCGGGATGGAGGGCTGGGGACGGGCGGAAGGAGGGAAGAACGGGGAGTCGAGGAGAGACGTGACGACGTGTAGGCTGAGGATGGATAACCGACCTTGGGTTTTGGTGACGTGAAGGTCTTTGGTAACACCGACGGGAGGGATCGCTTTGGAGGAGGAGGAACTCACGCTTGACAGCAGCAGGGTCAGGGGACAGTGACTTTCCGTCGGAGGGGACTGGCCTTTCCCATGGCTGATGGTCCGCGAACGGCGATGCGTGTGTTTGGCGCGGACCCACCTTCAGCCTGTTTTAGCCTGGGTGCTGTCGGAGAGCCGCAGTGGTTTTTGACGCGGGGGGTAGTTTTCAGGCTGCGGAGCCAAGTCCCTCAGACCCGCGGCTTGGGCGAGAGAATGGATCTCCACGTTGAGGCTTCACGGCAGAGACAGACGGAGGGGCCAGCGGGCTTGGGGTCTCCTGGAGCTCTCAGCTCCCCGGCGGCTGCCTCTTCCCAAGCCCGCACCTCGTCTTTCCGCTGCATGTGACGGCGCCCAAATTCCTCTTCTTGTGAGAACATCGGCGTTATTGCATTGGGGCCCCCCTTCCTTCTTCATAAGCCCCACATCCAGCTGCAGGCCCTGGGGTAGGACTTGCACGTGTGAATTTAGGGAAATTCAGTGCAGCCCATAACACATTGGATCGAAGGCCTCCTGTCTGTCTTCAGTTCCGAAGAGCTCCCGTGTCATCTCAGCTCTCTTTCTTTGGAATGCCTGTTGGATCCACGTAAGAGCTGCTCAGATTCCTTCCGTTTTCCTGCCAGTCCAGAAATTATCCTTTTACTTTTTTAAAAAACATATTTTTATTGATTTCAGAGAGGAAGGGAGAGAGAGAGAGAGAGAGAGAGAACTTCAATGATGAGAGAGAGTCATCGATGGGCTGCCTCCTGCACGCCCCCCGCTGGGGATCAAGCTGGCACCCTGGCATGTGCCCTGACCGGGAATCATACCGTGACCTCCTGGGTCCTAGGTCGATGCTCAGTCACGGAGCCATGCTGACCGGGTGCTCGTTCTCCTTCCCTCTCTCTCTCTCTCTCTCTCCCTCTCTTATCTACAGTGAAGTTAGGCCGTTAGCCCGGTGTCCCTTTTAGCATCCTTTTTGTGTGGCTTTGTTTTCGGTGTGTTTTTTAATAAAGAAACAAATGACTGTTTTTTTGAAATGCAGTCCCATTAGGTGGACTCTACACCCGTCTGTTAAGGTGTAACTTCACTCCTTTCGTTTTATTGTCATTTTAATATTTGGACCCATTTCTGCCACCGTCTTTTATGACGTCCGTTTATCATCACTTTCCTTTGCCTCTTTCTTCCTCGTCTCCCAATGTCACACGAACTGGGTGAGATTTCACGCTCCCCCGTTCTCTCCCCAGACCTCTGAAAGCTTCCGGTTGCCGTTCTTTCCTTCTGGGGGGGATCCTTAAACGACAAACCTGTGTGCTTACCATGGACTG